>NC_083355.1:38585000-38852500 GCF_030254825.1 Meriones unguiculatus | reverse complement strand
GTTTAGGGAAAAACCTCTATGGGTTGCCCAAGAGTTTGTGTTATTTACTGCATTTACTCCAAAAGCCCCAAACCATGTTAGCTCATATGCTTCAAGCCCCCAACAGGTGTTTGGGACTAATCATCTGAACACAGGGGCTGTTCTGATCCCCTAAACAGAGCACATATCCCTGCTCCGTGAAATGGCCCCTCCCTTCTGGAGTCCAGCCTTTGTCTTCTCCATAAGAACCAAGTGGGATAACGAACATAAGCAAGTTTAACAAACTAGAGAGTTTTAGAGTGAATATATATAACATCGTTGTTGCTATGGCTCTGGTAATCATGAGGATAAATCTGGTCCTGCCTCTGGCTGGAACCAGAACCGGAAGATACAGCTGTGTCACCTCATGCCTCACTTTGTGGATGAGAAAACTTATGTGCAGAAACTAGACGGGAGCAAAAGTCCCAGAAGACCCTAAAGAGGGTAACAGGAAGGAACCCTCTCAGTGGGAACCCGGCTCACTGTAATTCTGTCCACTCACTCTAGACACCGTAACCTTTCTTTGGCTTTCCTTGGTTTGTCTTTTTCCTCCTCTTCTTCCTTAAAACCCAAAATGTATGAAATACTTTACAAAACCTCCTCATCCACAGCTTTCTCCGTCTTCAGATATATTTATTCTACATCTTCATTGCCTCAAGATCCTATGTCGTAGCTCAAAGCACCCTAATTAATGAAGCTACACTGAGGGGTTAAGATGGAGAAGCAGGCTGGTCCATGGGCCTGTTGTCTGCCAGGGCCACTTCTATTTCAACAGATGCCTTTGCTGCAAGGAAAGAGAAACGGCCATTAGTGGGATTTCACGTTCTGTGTCTGGCCGCATGGGGTTTTATCCTGATTGCATATTGATCTGAGTTGTTGCTGTGGTGGTTGTTGCTGTTGAGGAACCAGCCTTACAGTCTTTCCTCAAGTAAGGCTTAACCTTGTGAGCTCCCATTCTGTGATCACAACTGACAGGAATGTGTGTGTTGCCTGCAGTTCTCTGGCTTGGGGATTCAGCTCAGGATTCATTCTGTGTCTTCAGCAGCCAGAACTTGAAGGTCCTCAGCAGAAGGGTGACACTTTTTTAAGGTGTGTCTCTCTGGCAAGGACAATGTGTGAATATGCAATGGACTAGTGACGAAAGACCCAAGACGATTTCAAAGGAAACGACACACAGGGTCAAGAAACAAACATACTTTCCCTTGTGGTATCCATGGCCCCTTTCCCCCAACCCCCACCCTCACCCCCTTTCTTTTTTTTTCCTTTGCAGCTGGCTCACAGACTTCACACCTCTTTTCTCTTCCTGCATCCCTAGACTGCTGTGGGTCCTGAAATCTCAGTATTGGATGAGTGCCAATGCAGGGCTATGGGAGATCTCAGGGCCTCCAGGATAAAAATGGAAAAAAAAAATGTCAGAATTTGGAGAACTTAATGTCAGTGATTTTGAGAATTGTCCAATCTGATCCCTTTTCAGTACCTTGTCTGCAAGGTTAAGACATACCTGGTAGGGCATGAAGAGATGTTTCTAGGGAAACCATTTGCATTTTGCTTAAATTCCACCATAAGCTGTGCCTGTGTGCTTGTGTGTGTGTGTGTGTGTGTGTGTGTGTGTGTGTGTGTGTATGCCTTACAGGCACAGAATATTGGAGCTGATAGGACCACAATAATCACTGAGCTTACTTGTGTTTCTTCATAGAGGTACAAGAAAGTCGTAACAGAGCCCCTATCTTTATAATGGGAGCCTTGATATCTGTCCTGCTTATTGAAGGGGCCAGTAAGACATGAATAAGCTTATTTTTGAGATATTTAAAATATCTGTAACCATGAGCGAAAAATCAGTGTGAGCGGAATTAAGTTCACAACTAGGGAAAGTTATACCTGCAAGGGCCAGGTCTCCTTGCTGTATAGGATGCAAAATGGCAACAAGGCATGAAAGGAAAGCCCTTCTCTTAGATTCCCTGGAGTCATTGCTGGCCACCCCCCCCCCAAGCATGCATGCTCCACACTTAGCTGGGAAGAGCACAGAAGAGACTAATAAGGAGTGCTGATGAGAGGCAGGTGGTCCTAACTCAGAGCATGTGTGATGCTGTCTTATTCTCCAGATTAACTGGGTCGCCGTGGCTCTTCAGGCCCCAAGGAGTAGAGCTCAGGGCTCTGGGCACCAGCACTCGTCTCTGGGTGACAGCCAGTGGGTGTAGAGTAGCACGTGGCTGAGAGAACCAGAGACATGTGCCAGCAGCTGCACATCATTGGGTAAAACCTGGACCAGTGTGACTGCAAATCAGGTGCTTTTCCCAGGATCATAAACAAATCACAGAGAGAAGAAATAGGTGTTCTGCATCTGGGAGGCCCCCAGCCAATGCAGAAAGCTTGCCTTTGCACCTCGTGGTGAAGACATTTTCTTAATGGCTTCCTTTCCCTTCTTCTATCACCCTCCCAGAAAAGACTCCCATCCTTCTCCATTTTTTTATTTTTATCCCAGATTCTTTTTTCCTTTCTCCTTCCTGGTGGGATCTCATCATTCTTATCATATTCCAACCCTAGCACCCCTCTCTGGCACCTCTGTACCCCCCTTTGTGGCCATTTGACCTCTGCATGGGGACCTCAGAAATTCATAGCCAAGTCAGATCACAGCCCTTTTCTGAGGGAGTTGTCCAAAGGGCACTCAGAATCCAAGACCCTCTGCGAACTTCACCTCCTTCCCAGAGACCCCTCTGTCTCACCTCTTCCTACTTATCATTGGTCACCACATGGTGTCTTCCATGTCAATCATGCCTTTGCAAGTGCTGGTCCCTCTGCCTGGGCATGGGACACCTTTGATGTTCTGCAGTCACCCTAGCAGCAAGGACTAAACCAGCGACTGGGAAACATTTGTTCAGCACTGCTTACCTGCGGCCTTATGTTTCCTTTCAATGCGTTCTTCCCAGAGCATACCCTTAAACCCTTGAGGTGGCCAAAGAAGAGGGCCAGAGTCTTAGTTTTGCAAAGAGGGATATTAAGGACATAGAGTATGAACACAGCATGTAGTTCTACCTTCTGCCTCTGCATTTCCACACTTCTGAATGTCCCTCCTCCCCCATGTGCTCTGTTGTTCTCTGCCCTCCCTGCAGGAATGAAGTTACAATTGCCATCAGTCTCTTTCTGACTGGTTGTCATGACAACAGGAACACCATATATCCACAGGGGGCCCTGTCAGTGTGCACCTGGAGTCAACGAGGTGGCAGCATGAACAGTGGGTGGTGGTGGAGATGGGTGGGGTGCTGTTTGTATGAGGTTTCCCATGAATCTAAGAGCAGACAGCTGTCAGCCACTCTCCTCTCCTCCCTCCTGAGGCTGATGAGCCTGACCCTGCCTCCAGGGCACATCTGATTGAGCAGTGTATAGAAGGTTCTTGACTCTAACACAAAGGCAGAATCAGACGCAGGGGAGTCTACACAGTGGGCATCCAATGGCAGTCTCCATTGGACTGTCCAATGGCACTCTCTGGACTGTCATCACAGCACCCATTCCTCTCCTCTGCTCGAGATTCGGTTGATCTGGTCAGATGAGGGGACTCTGGAAGAAACAGCCAGGAAAAGGAAAGAAAAGAAATCTAGAGAAAGGTGAGCAGGGGAGGGTATAAATGTCTAAACCCAGGTGTGGACCCTCATTCCCTTTGGGATTGTCCAATAAGAAGAACCTGAAACTGGACTCTAGATCCTCCCTTGCCCTTTCCACGTAGGCTACACATTAAAGCACAAAGCCAACGGCCATAAAAGGTGAACTCCTAAACCTCAGTCGTTTAACCAGTAGAAGTTATTACCCCATATTATAGGTGCTCCATCTGGCATTATTAACGATGGAAGAGAGGCTAGAAGATCGTTCAGGAATCAAGGCTGGAAAAAGATCTGCTGGCAGCAGACAGGCTGTGGGGAAGAATAAGGGCCATAGGGGACATTTTTTGTAGCCAAATCTGAAAGTGGCTTAAATCTCTTGGTCAGAGTTTGGTCACATGACCCTACCTGGCTACAAGCGCTGTTAGGAAATGTAGCACTGATGCCATCCAGCTGTCTGGATGGGAGCCAGGCTGTGCAAGCTGAAGACAGTGTCTTAGGAAGTGGACCAAAGACAGGTATGCCCACAGCTATACAGGGAACCTAGTGGTAAGTCAGGAACAGTAAGACCCTCGATGGTCTGATTTCAAAACTACAGTTGTCTGTATTACACAACTTTTTCCCATAGGAGCTTTCTGTAGAGAGGAGATGATAGGACTTGTCCTCGCACAGACTTAGTCCCCATCTGATTGCACATTTGAGAGATGGTAGAACATAGGAGATGGTGCCTACCTAGTTAAAGGAAGTGACACTGCCTAGAAAGACACATCTTGGCCCTTCCTCACCTGTCTTCCCTTCCCTTCCCTTCCCTTCCCTTCCCTTCCCTTCCCTTCCCTTCCCTTCCCTTCCCTTCCCTTCCCTTCCCTTCCCTTCCCTTCCCTTCCCTTCCCTTCCCTTCTCCTTCCTTCCTCTCCCTCCCTCTCCCTCCCTCTTCCTCCTCCCTTCCACTTCTTTCTTGTCATCTTCTCTCCTTTTTTTCCAGCTCTTCCTTGCTGCCTTGAGATAATCATCTCTGTCCCACCACACTTCTGTTGCATATTTCTACCTCCGTACAGGTCCAGAGACAACAAAATCAACTGACTACGGACAGAAGTCTCCTAAACCATGGGCCCAAACCTGTCACACCTTAACCTGTTTTCTATCGTGTGTTTACCACAGTGATGGCAAGGATGACTAACAAGGATGGTCAATGGGATCAGGCAGGGAAGAGGAGAAGCAGAAGTGGAAAGCAGGGCATGATCATGCTGGCCTTTAGCCTGGCAGTGGAATCCTTGCCCAGCTTCTTAGGAGTCGTGACATCATTGCCCCCTTCTTGCTGCTCTTCATAGCAGAACATCTTGTTGCCCTTTTTGGATCTTATAGAGCAGCCATGTCAATGTATGATACCTTGATGTGATAAAACAACAACAACAACAAAGCAAAACTGGGAATACAAATGATATCACAACAGAATCCAGGAGCCTTCAGACTGAAAGCCAAGTCATCTATCTGAATGATGAATGATGTAGGATCCTCATGTAAATGGATGCAGGGATGATTGCAGGCAAAGCAGTCTGAGCGATTCAGGAGGGTGGGTGCCAAACAGCCTGCTGGAGGGAGAAGCTGAAAGCGCTTCGGGATTGGTTGAGCCCCTCCCCCATGCGCTGACCACCTGGTGCCTTTACCAAAGTCCAACCCACGGCCTTTGGAGTCAGGCTTTTCAGAGGGAGCTTCTGTGTGAGAAAGTTCTCACCTAACTCTGTGCATGCCATACATGTGATAATGAGGCTTGAGAGGGGAATAATGATTTTTCCCAAACCAGGAAATTAGCTGGAAGCAAAGCCCAGCATAGAACCCTCATCTCATAATCTTGGGGTAGTGACGACTCCAACATGCACACACACACAAATGCATGCACACATGCAGGCATGCATACATACTCACAGATGGTTCTGGGAACCCCTAACAGAAACCCGCCACAGACAGCTGGAGACTGATTTGGCAGCATGATCTTGTAACTGATCTTGTGACTTTTATGGATCTAATCCACTATTTAATCCCCTCACCCTGGACAATGGCTGCCTTTTGTGTCTGTTTGGTATGGCTGTGTGAGCCCTACTTATCCTCTGCATGTGAAGAAGCTCATCTCTGCCAAGGAGAGTGCCCAGGAGAGACTGCTCTTTACGTCTCTGGGAATGACCAGTGCTTATTGAGGAACCCTTGCCTGAGGTCTACCTCCAGAACAGAGATTAGAAGCCTGGTCTGACTTCAAGAAAATTAGCATTACAGAGAACTTTTAAAGACAGTAGCTTTTATTGCTCTCAGGGTATTCAGCAACCAAATGACAGCAAGGCAGCAATACAAGCTTAGTGAGAAGAACATTGGGGACTGCTTTAATGAGCTGAGGAGGGGATCCCACACAACCAACATGCTTTGTGCAGCTAGGCTGTTTATTTCCGTGCCCTGGAAACCAATGTTTATAACAAACTATTGAGAGATGGATGACCACAATGTATATTACTGTTTTTCATAAGAGACTCTGGACTTTTACTTAATGACACTGAAGTAACAAAGACCAGGCCAATACCAACACTTATCATGACAATCCTCTATTCCCCAGCAGGCCTGAAACCCAGCATTTCCTGTCTCAGGTCTCTCTTCCTGACCAGACAGCTTCCCTGGCAGCCTTGAGATGTGTCCACACTCATGCCTCCATCCTTTTCCAGGAGTCTCTGCTCCCTCCATCCGAACTCAGCTGCCCACCCCCAAGTGAGTTAGTGGCCCACAGGAAGGTATTACACTAACAGCCATGAGACTGTCATTGATTTCTGGCTTCTGAGCTACGCTGTAATCCACATTTTTATTAAACGTGTGTGTGTGTGTGTGTGTGTGTGTGTGTGTGTGTGTGTGTAAGAAGGAACATTTAGGGAAAATCATGAAAGACTGTCGGCGCTGTTATTAGTCTTCTCAGCTCCCACCAATGAGCTGTTCCAGGGCAGAAATATTTGCCATCAGGCAGGGGACCCAAGGGCCAGATTGGAAGCGGGAGCTGACTTGGCCAGCAGAAGGAAGAATAAAAGCTGGCTCTCCAGTTGCTCCAGGAGGACAATGGGAACAGTAGTTTCCGATTTATTTCATTTCTATTGAACACTTTAGAATCCAGCTCCCACATCTGGCAAGTTGGTTCTATCCCACTTGAATTGCTCAGACCTAGATTCAGGGGTGGGGTTATTGAGAAAGCACCCAAATAGTCTACAATTTTACGTGGGTCCTTCTAGCCAGCTGAGTTTTGCTAGATGCTGTGATTCAGACAGAAATTTTCCCAGGAACAGAAAGGCAAATCTCTTCTGCTCTAAAGATGTCCCTCAGCTCCTAACTTGAAAGAGCTTCCATGTTTATGTTTCATAGGGAGGTATAGAACAGTCCTCACTGCTTCTCTCATTTGATTATGAAGGTATCAGGGGAAGGGGGTGTCTGAGCTTCCCATTATCCCAGTAGATAGCTTGATGCCAGGCACAAGCTAGAAACTTGGAATATGGAATATATACAAATGAATGAATAATTGAAGGAATGAGTGAATGCGTGAGCAAGTATATGTTTTTATTACACTAAACTAAAAAATTCTAACCCACTTGCTGAGACAAAAAATGAGCTAGCTACCTCCGGGATGGGTGTCACTGAGTGGAGGAAGCACTCCACAGGAGGAGATGAAGTTCTGAAGGCCTCCCTACGTACCTCACCCTCCTGTCCAGTCCCCCACTGCCTTCCCAGTGTCTCCAAGGCTTGTCCCGAGAGTCTTGATTTCTATCCCCTATGCCACAATATCCTGGGTGCCATAGAGCAACAAAGATGCCCCAGTAGAACAGCAGAGTTCTTTCATGGATGAGTGAGGCAACATGTTCTGAATCCTGACGGGTCCCTAGTTGTCGCTTTGGTCCAGTGGGGGATGGCTGAGCATCGTGCAGAAAAGCAAGATTCTGCTAGCTAGGGGAAGTGTTAATTAGGATCACAGGACCCAAGGCCACAGAACAGCCTGAGCATGTTTTAGGCAGCAGACCCATAGAACCAAGTGACAGAGTGGAAACAAAGATGCAGCTGGTGAGATGAATTTGTAATGTTGTCAGGGTACTTTCTGTCCAAGTGCACTCTGGGAAGCTGAATATATCAGAAGAAAGCATATCCCCTGTGGGCACAAGCAGGGAGAAGAAGAATAATAGGGACCATCACTGGAGTGGGTTTGGAGCTGGTTTCTTATCCTGCCAGCAGCCCCAGTCAATCCTCCTGACACTCCAAGCCAGGTCTCTTCACACTACAAAGGACCCCAGGCACACTTCATGAGAGCCTCTTGCTCTGTCTTTAAGGACAGGGGCAGTGGTTTTGTTTTCTTCTGTTCTGTGGGGGATGATAACTGGGAGAATGGGGTCCACATCTACCCATGGGAGAGGCAATGGGCACATCTATTTGTCACTGGCCCCTGTCTGGTGATTTTCTATCAGTTTAAGTTCCAAGTAGCTTTCATCATAGAAAGCCATCCTCGACAAAGGCGGGTTGGGGACATCCATCATTGAAATCTGAGCATAACCCTGGTTGAAAATAAGCTGAGTTGACTTGTGACTCAACTACGTACCACAACTAGGACATCAGAAAGGGAGAAGTGTTCCATGGGGGAGGGTGATAGGAGCAAGGCGAAAAGACATTGTTGGAGGGATTAAGCTGGTTTCAAAAGAGACAGGAAAGCTCTGGAGGTCTTCCGTTGTACCTTCTATTTGCAGGGTTCTACCAGTACGTTGTCAAGGAAGAAGACATGAGGTATGTTCTGAACATTCCTGCAGCAGAGGTATAACCACGGGGTGGAGGTTACAGGAAATAGAATCAGATTAAGGAAGAGTAGTTGCTACAAGTCTAGAAGATTGGCTCAGCAAACTCATTCTGGGTCCCTCTGAACAGATGGCATCATGAGCACATAGTTTCCTTGTGTATTTATTTCTTTTGATTTTTCTGCCCTGCCATCACCACCACCATCCCAATAGAGCAAGGCTCATATCATTTTTCCACATTTAGAGTAGGATTCAGAGAGGTCAGGCGGGGTCCCTCGGCTCTGTTGATGGAGTAATCTAAATTTGAAGTTGAGTCTCCCCCAGTTTTACTCATGGGATAATTCTGGATTTGAAGCTGAGTCTTCTTCCCCTTGTAGTGCTCCGCATAGGGAGCCCTGAGTTTTGGGCTCAACTAGAAGTCTTGGGAATATTGGAAGAGACTTTGTATTTTGAACATCCTTCAACCACAAGTCCTAGTAGTTGGATAAATTCAGTCCAGTTGTATGATTTCCCTGAGCCTTCATGTATAGTTAATGGTATAGAACTGTCTTTCTGTCAGGATTGTTGGTGCCTGGACAGGGTGTATCTCTGAGATCAAGCACTAATGCTGACTCAGGACTCTATCTATGTTCTGTGATCTCCCGTAGGAACAAAACCCAATATTTTGGTTCTAAGATCCTCCAATTTGAAAGGGAGATTTTTGTGTTCTTCTTGCCTCCTGGAGTTGGGTGGGTATACACAGGACACAGAGACACTGACTGGCATTATAAACTTACTATTACCCAGATGAGTATAAGTGCTCACCCAGAGGCCCAGCTGCTTCAGCCAAATTTCAGTTCCTTCCATGTTTGTTGATGATTGGGAACAACCCAAAGATCAAGAATAAATCATTTCGTTTAGTCTACCCCAGCAACCCTGCAAAAGCAGCAGATTCTCAAATTCAGCTGCTGCAATGAGGAGGTCATAGGGTAAGGGAGGTTCAGAGAGCGGGGCCTATTAGGCAGACCCTTCACAGATATGGTCATACCACACAGAAAGGTCAGAGCTCTCTTTGCCTTCCTCCATCTCCTTAGATAGTCTTTCAGCCCATCCACCATCACCTTCCCTCTGAGCTACCACTTTGGGATTTCTAAAGCTTGTCCTCCTGGTTCCCTCCAATCCATTTTACTCAAAGCTGCCAAGTTTATCTTTTTACAAGGTAAAATTGAATCATGTCAATCCTCGGCTTAAGAGGCATCCAACAGCTCCCTGGCTTCCCAACACACACTTGGGATAAACCATAATCCCTGCTACTCTGGCTCCTGCTGCTCCTCTAATCTTCAGAGCTCTCCTGCTGTCCCTGTCCTCTGAATCCCAGTCACTCTGCCCTCCCTCCATTTCCATGCTCTCCCAGGGACAAGGTTCCTTCACATTGCTAGCCTTTCCATCTGGGATTCTTTCCATGCCGAACTCCCTTTATTTTGGTTCCCCCTGGGCTACTCATCCTTCAAGCATCAGGTTAAATTCCACCCCCCCCCATCTTCTTGCACTTTTATTCTAAACCAGACTTCCACCAAAATACCCTCTTATGGTAATTGTTCTCATCGCCTGGCTTTATCATAGCTGGCAATCATAGATCACTCATGTTTGGCTCTATCTGTTGTCCGTTCTACAATATAATCTTCACGAGGCAGGGCCTGCTGTTCATCCTTATAGCCCTAGGGAAGCCCCCTCCCTCAGTTTCTGCAGGGTGCGTGATGATAAAGGAGAAAATAAAACGCAAGGTGAAGATGGGAAGGGCAGAGAGATATCATTGGAGGGAAAAATGAATTGGAGAGGACATTATAGGGACCAGCGTCCTCCTTCCTGGCTGACCAGGCTTTCTCTTTCTTTCACAGAGCTCCCACTTGATGGCTGGCACCCTTGACCGATAGATGGAGTTGGTGTACCTGCTGAAGCATGCGCCCTGTCTGCCACACATCTCAATGTGCCTGAGATGAAGAGAAGGCCAATGATTGCCCTCTTCCCCTTCTTTACTTTGCATTTTTGGCTTCTTTCCCTAGTGGTCTGACGTCCTTGGCACAGAGGGCAAACAATGGGATTGGAGGTCACCTCATTCAAAGGACACCAACAAATTCCATACAGAAAGGCTTCGTTTCTTCCAGGCTTCCAGGGACTATGGGTTCTTATAAAAATGATATCTGAGGGATCTGTAGTAATGGAGCAGAGTACCACACAGTGCTTGATCCTGGACCGCAGCTAAGCTGGGGCATGAGAGGAAGTGGTAGCTCTCCCTGTTGGTAGCTTCAGCCACTCCAATGAGCCCTTGTGACTCCTACCCATCTCTTTCTCTCTCTCTCTCTCTCTCTCTCTCTCTCTCTCTCTCTCCTCCTTCTTTCTCTTCTGAACAGAGCACCACCATCTCTCAGCCTTGGACCTGCTCAGAGCAGGGTGGTGGCTGTTTAGTTCGGTACCTGGCTTGGGTTCCTGAACCTTGGGATCTGGTCAATGTTCTGTTACCATGGCATAGCCCCCACCCCTCTCTGAACTCCAGACTGCATGGGTGGCTTTCAGGAGTCCCAGGACCAAGACTCTGTGTGTTCCAAACTTCTTTTTTGATGGGGCTGAAAAATTTTCATTACTAGATAAATGCATAACTGAATGAGGAGCCAGAGGAAAGGAAACCGCCAGGATGAAACACTACAGGGGAGTTTATTTTATATTATTTTATTTTATTTTTTAGCAGAAACTGTTCAGGACTTCAACGAGTGCTTCTAAAAGTCTAAGAAATGCCCTCCAACACTGGAAGCCTTTCGTTCTGAGTTAGGAATGCTTACGGTACATTATCTCCTAAAGCAAGGCTATAATGCAAGAGGGAAGCCACCTTAGCAGAGTGTCAGAAACACATCCCAGAAAGACATTTGCTCAAGAAAGGGGGATCCAGACGACATGTCATTTTCATAGCAGAGGACCACCCCAGTGAGACTGACCATTGGAATGAGAGGTGGGAGAGGAAGGCTGGAGAGCCTGACTCCAAGGAGGCCAAGGCACAGGGCATGCACCCATGTCTTCATTTTTAGTTAAAAGGGGGGGGGAACCAAAAAACAAAAAAACAAAACAACTAAATATGTAATAAGTTTGAAAACAGAACATGGATGTCATGAAGGAATTTTATGAACCTGTACAATGGATCTGTTTTTAACTTATTCTAAGAGCCAAAAAAAAATTTAAATGTTTAACATGTGTAAAGTAAAAGCAGTTACAGTGAGTATTTGTTGCTGAAAGAAGAGAAATAATTTTTAAGCCTGGTGTCGTTCCAGTGCGCAGGGTTTATGAGGCAAGTCTGCAGAAGTCCTCAGTAATACCCCAGCAGACACATACAACACGCAGCCCTACATAAAACCAGAAACTCAAAACATTAGAAGGTTTTCTTTGTCTTTCTCTTTTTGCAAAAGCCTTCTGCATGGGCCTTCAACAAGAACTTTGTGGATGCTGCGTACACATCCTAAAAGCTGGACATGCCTGCTTCATGCTTTTCCCACTTTTCACCCACTCACTCCATCAGGGCGACCTGCCGGCTCCAATCAGGACAAGTTCCTGTTAAAAACCCTTGCTACCAGAGGCTGAGAAGTTAAGAACCCAGCTGCTCTTATAGAGGACCCTGGCTAGATTCCCCATGATGGAGGACATCCTCCTGTAGCCAGAGCTTCAGGCGATCTGACTCCCTCCTCTGGCCTCTGAGCTCTGGTTCACAGACATACATGGAGGCAAAACATCCATATACTTGCAACGAGTAAATGATTTTTTTAAAATTAAACTGTTAAAAATCATTTTTACAGTATTTTTTGCACCATTGCCACATTTAGGTCTATTTAAGTAAACAAACTAACTGGGCTATAAACAAACTGACTGGACCATAATCTTCTATTGAGTATGGTAATGCGCTACACAGATTTGTATCACAGAGCCTAGGTGTGTGTTGAAATACCACCTGCCTTTGTACAGGTACACAGTGATGGCACCACTTGGTGCAGCATTTCTCAGAACATGGCCCTGCTGTCAAGCAACACAAAACTGTGCCTTCATGCTCTCTGGTATGCGGACTGAAGTTTGATTGACCTGAGACAGGGTAGGCTGGCCCAAGCCAGAGTCCAGGCCAGGTGAGAATCAAGTTCATTCTGTGAATCTTTATTCTCTGGCCTACAGTGAAGGGTCAGTGGCCACCTGAAACATCACCTCCTCGTAGATGTCTCAGAGCTTTGGGAGGTCAAGTCAATTTGTGCAAGAGCAGGCTAACCATCTCAGGGAGTGGCCACTAATATTTCATTTTTCTAGGAGAGTCATATGGCCATGGCTCATTCTGTGGAGTTGGAAAAGTATATTCTCCTGTGCTCTAGTTGAAACTAGGGCAAAAACTCAAGTCTGTTTGTCTGTAGAGTCAAAGCACTGGCTATGACTCTACAGACAAACAGACTCATGGGACAAACACACACACACACACACACACACACACACACACACACACACACACAGTGGTAGGTGCATTTGCTAATGGAGTATCCCCAGTGAAATTCCAAACTCCAGATCTCCAGAGGAGCTGATGAGTCCACTCCATGCTGATCCAGATGTGGAGGCAGGGACGGCTGATGTTCCCACCTGAAGACGATTAGGTGGTGAGAGAGGGAGTCTTCATTTCTCAGCTTTTACCCCACTCCAGCCTTCTGCGAATGAGATGAGGGCCAGCCATAGCAAGCACGCAGTCTGCTTTACCCAGTCCACTTAGTCAAGTGTCATCTCACTCAGGCCTTGCCCCAACCACAGAAACACCCAGATAGAAGTTCATCAAGTACCTGTGCACCTGGTGACCCTTCAGGTTGACACACAGATCCGTCATCATATGGGGCTTATCTGTGTTGCTCTCATCCAGAGAATGGAGAGACAATTCAGATTGAGTGCCATGCAAGGCCTTTGAGGGATGGAGGAGGAGAGCCTAGCCAGGCATTGGGAAAGTGTTCAGCCAAGGTTTCTTATCATGCCAGAAGACGGACCACAGGAGCATTCAGCCTCAACCCTGGGTCACCCTATTGAGGAGAGGAGCACAGTCAAGTGATATTATGTCATGAGCAAGATAGAAATGTCTGCACTATCCAGCCACTGAGCTTTAACCCTTACTTGTCAGCACATGAATATTTTGGCATATTGTATCCCCGAATAAGTTGTTCCTAATTGGAACTCATTCACCTGACTCACTGCCACACATGTGAAGGGGACCAACTAGGCACACGACATGAGAAGGACACAGAAGAAGCTAGTGCAGACAGGAAGTGTGCCTGGCTCAGGGAGGGAGAGTGGACACCAGAGAGCCTTGAAAAACAACACTGGTATTTTTAGAAACTAAGATGACAGTAACTGTGGTGTTGGCGAGAGAGGGAGTGTGTATGTTGTTTTAGCTTAGAGAGGCAGAAAAGCAATAACAGTAAAGAACTGGACTGCAGTTTCCTAGATAACCTCTGCTTTTATTTTAAAAATAACAGTAATATGTAACAGAGTAGTCGAACAAAATAGCCACACGATGGAAATAAAACTCTCTTCACTCCCCCAGGCCCTCTGCTCAAAGCTGGTTCTTTAGAATGGCGTGGGGATGATTTCTTGTATTTTCTTTTTTGGGGGGGAAATCTGTTTACTCTGATGTGTCTCTCCACGCAGAGCCTTCCTCTCCAAGATTCTGTTATATTATGTATTTGGCTTCTTTTCATTTAATACAATCTCACAATCTTCCCACACCGGCACATGCAGGTCTCTGCCGACCACTTCATGGCGGCGGGGCATTCCACCCATATGGTGGCTCCGCAGTTTATGTAGTGTAGCCCTGCTGAAGGACTCTCCACTTCCAAGATTTCTTGCTTGTTTTCTTCATTATGACAAATGTTGTAACGGCTGCACTGAGGAGCCTTGTGCCTCCATTTATTGGGCAGGTACCTAGCTATGAGATCAGTTGGCTTAATGAACTGTACGTAGCTGATGTTGATAAATATTGCCAGATTGTCATCACACCCCCTCTGAGCAGTGATGGAGAAAGTCCTGCCCCCTAACCCAACCTGGGTTTTATTGTTTCTTTGAGACAGTTTTGCAGTTGAAAAAAAATGGCATGCAATTCCTTTCAGGGCGAGCTCTATAAGAGTGAGAGTCCTGATCATTGTCCACTGAAAATCTGTTTCTCCGGAGATTTGGCTAGTAGGCTTGTGAAATAAATGAGACAGAAAACAACGCAGTGTGTCAGGGTTCCTTCAGCCACCCAGCTTCCCCTTGCTGCTACAGCGTTCCTAGAGTTCTGCTCCAAGTCCCTTACACAATCCCCACATCACCTCTTCCTATATTCTTAGACCAAGCCAACCTCAGTACAGCCGGACCTGTGAGCTTCTTGCTCATGGAGCAGTTCAAACACGGGCCAAATGTTTGCTTGCTGCAGATGCCACAGAAACAGATTCCCATGTTAGATGTGAGAGTGGATGACATCCCATTCTAGATTTATTTTCTCAAAAAAAAAAAAAAATCAATCTGCCATATTTTCCCAATTAAGCCAAAACAAATGCCCTTGGAATGAATTTGAAAAATACAGACAGGCATAGGGAAGAAATGCAGACAACCCTCTCCCGTGATGCTCGAATGTTGGTGTCTAGATTCCAAGTCCCTTTGCACAAACTCCGTCATGCACATACACCTTGATCAAACCACTAGGCACAACCTACCCGCCCCCCCCTGCCCCCGTGCCCAGAAGAGTCTAACCATGTGGATTCTTGAGCCAGGCATCTTGGAGATACATCCCAACTCTCATCACTTATTGTCTTAGCCTTACGGACAAATTCTCATTATTCCCGGGGCTTCAGTTTCACCTTCGGTAAAGTGGGCATGCTGACAGCACACACTGCATCCAGACCTGGTGTGTATTATGTTTCATTGCTTGCGAACTGAGAAGGTTGGTGGTAAGAGGCACATTCACCATTATGAAAGACTGATTTCCCACACAGATGTGCCAGAGTTACCCAAATCCCCTTCCGTATACATTTAAAGATCCCGCTCCCCACAATGTTTTTCTATTATACTAGCCAATCTTGTATATGAAACTCTGTGGCATCCCACTTTAATTTCAAAGCTCTCAACAGGCATTGTTACATTTCACCATGAAGATCGTGACAATGTGTGGCCACTAGATGGTCCATTTGGTAAAGGGCTTGCTGTGCAAGCAAGGACCTGAGTTCAGATCCCCAGCAAATCTAACCAAACCAGTGAGGGCCAGGTTCAGCAAGAGACTGTTCATGGAAAAGTAAGGTGGGAAGCAAACTTGGGTCCTCTGCTAGAGCAGTGCTCACGCTAACCACTGAAGCATCTCCCCAGGAATCCTGCTCGGTTTCAACCTAGACGAACTCGATACTTCATTTATTATCAGGCTCTGGACACTGTTCTTAGTCCAGAGAGTAGAGCAAACATACCCAGACACAGACACATAATTGAAAAGTAGAAAAATCAAATCAAATCCTGTTTGTAAGTTGGGAAATAAACAGAGGACAACACCCATCCCCTGCTGCCCTCCACAGGGAAGGGCACGCACAGGAGCACAGGCGTAGCATACACACCCACCACCACACACCCGCAGACTCAGAGTCTGTGAGAGTTTGCAGTAGCATCTGCTGCGTACATGAATTCTTATCTCCCTGTTCTTTCCCTACACCTGGGTGTCATCATTTTTAAAAAATCTATTAAGCTCTTCCCAAGAATATATGGCCCTGTAGACATTCCAGGAGACAAATGGCAAATTGTGAACCTTGAGTTAAAGCCAAGCAAGGATACTTCCATGATAAATCTTGAAAAATGGGAACGCTTTGGAGTTTTAACTTCAGAGGGATCCACAATCCTGTTTAGGGTTTCCTCAGCTGAAAAGCCAAAGCCTTTTTATTCTGTCATCGAAAAGAGCACAAACACTCCCAGTTTCACCCGCTTCCCAGGAACCTTGGTTAAGGGAAAACACAAGGAAGGCAAAGAAATGTAGTTAGACCAATTAGCAGGGAGAGGCACTTCCAAAAAAATCAACCCAAACTATCCTGTAAGCCTTTATCTTTCAGATGTGTGGGGACTAAAAAGAATGCCTTTAAAATAAAAGCAGGGATATACTGAAAAATTCGCTGTGTGTCGGAAGGAGGCTCTCACGGTCCCCTGTGCTGGGCTGTGACCCGCTGCCAGCAGCTGTGAGGAGAGTGGGGCGAGATGAGCCATGATGCAGTGACCTATAAGGATGTGCAAGTAAACTCCATTCAGGAAGAGTGGGCTTTGCTGACCCTTCCTAGAAGAGTCTCTTGCAAGATGCGATGCTACAAATGGGAATACCAGAATATTCAAGAACATTTTAAAGTACTAGAAGACATAGAAGATAGATCCACCGAAACATTACAGATTTCTATTCATCTCCTTTAGCTGCAGGTCATCAACGACAACTGTGCAGAGCAAATAGACAGCGGAAGTCACAAGAAAGAGAGCAACCCTACAGCTAAAGAGCAAAAGGAGGTATCAACCATATTATCAGTGCTCATGTTGGCCTACCTGGGGCCAAGGATACTCATGCATCAAATGACGATTAGATTTATGTGCGACATCTCAAATCCAAACCACGTGGATATCTTGTGTTTAAAAAATAAAAATGAGTGGGATGTTGGAACACAGTTCAATAAATGGAGTCATGTGGAGAGAATTCTGAATGCTCGTAGGAACATTCCAAGAAAACAGGACAAGACTCCTGTGACCTCAGGTTTTTCAAACCGTGGAGTTGTTCTCGGAATATGTTTTTGTGTTCCTCTCATATGGAGCACATAGAAGTGAATTTACATCAGGTTACTGACTATTGTTTGCTGATATTATTCAAACAAATGTCTAAACTATCAAAAAATTAAAAATAAAAACATGGTGTAATCACAACACTCGGGGCACTAATGCAGGAGGAGTGTGAGCTCGAGGCCAGCCTGAGCTGCATGGCAAGCCTTTCTCTCAGAATATAACACTAATAAAAGTTAAAAACAAACTAACCAATTAAATACAATAACATGGCATGAAACCAAGCTGTGACCAGCTTATCTTGCTGAATCAACACAGCTGGAACTTGCCACACCAGGAAAATAACTCTGGGAGTCCCCATCCTCCTACAGGCAGGGTTCTAATGAGTAAAAACATTTCGAGTCACAGACCCCACTTTCTAAAATCCTTCCAGCTCTGACATTCCACCCGTCTGTACCACCTGAATTTACAAAAGAGATTAGTAATGTACGCCACAACACATTTTAAACCGTGGCCTTTGACCAGTCCATGTAATTGGAAGAACTCCTCAAAGTGACAAAATGCATTAGCAGGTCTTGGCCCCACAGAGTCTCTGGTACCAGCAGCTGTCACAGTGACTACAGTAGCACTCACTTCAGCCCAGGAGTCTGTGCTCTCCAGACATCCTGGTCACCCAGTTTCTCATTTCAGCCCGGTCTCCGCTGGGTTAGAAAGATCTCGCATCTCCTTCCCTCACCCCTCTTTTCTCCAAATGAGAATGGATTCAGGGTATTGATAGCAGGTACCAGCCAATCCAAAACAGAAAGGCTGCTACATGGAAGGACCATGGTCTCAGTACAGGCTTATGTCACTGGTGCCAGAGTCCTCAGAGTCTCCTGGCTCTGGCTCTATGGTGACTTGAGCCAGTCACTTGAACTTCCTGTATCTCAGTTTCCTTCTCTGTGGAATGGGGATGACAATACAGCAGTACCTAGCTCACACTGTTGCTTTGGGAATGAGATGAGTTGATCTTTGTGAGGAGCATCTGTCTGGTCTGTAGCAAATTTAGGTAAACATTTGGGGAATGAAATAATTAGAGGCTTTGAGGGGATTGGTGTGGCGCAGTGGAAAGAGCACAGGAGTCCAACCTAGCTCTGACACACTTTAATAAAGTTTCCAAAGGCCGGCAGGGTGATCTCTAAGCAATGGATCACCTACCAGTTATTATGACGTGATCTTACTGGCAGTTTTATGGCCGTAAAAGGACTTGGTGCAGCAGAACCCATTATGATTGTTAAATTTACTTGAAAATGTGGTCAGAGGTCCTCTGTGGTTTATCTTCCTGAGATCTCTATCTTACAAAGGAGAAAATTGAGGCCCAGAGAATGAAAGTGTCCTGTCTAAGGACATCTCACTGGACAGGCAATATGGGCACATGGGTCTTCTGGTACCTAAACTTTAGGGTCTCTAGAATAAGAACTTGCAGAGGGGGGTATCCTGGCAGTGGGGAGTAGGAGGCAAGAAGGCTGCAGAATCCTGCTGGGTCTTAGGCACAAACCAGCTTCCAAAGCTTTGGGGAACGGCCCAGTACTTGGGTACATGTCTGTAACTTTCACATGACTATGGACCCACACTCAAAAAGTTAGAACCCACCCTTTCAAAGGGCACAGAATGGAGCTGGCGGTTTTCATACTGGGTTTCCATTTGTTGAGGGGAGGCCGCACGGGTGTTTTAAATGTTTTCCCTCTTAGCTCTTTCTAGGGCCATTACAGTTGAGGGGTGCTGGGAACAGCAGCTTAAAGGGCAATGTTGAAATTACCAGGGGCTCCAGGGAAGGAAGGAAGGAGAGCCCAGGGAAGGTGCTAAGGTGAGAAGGCGGGGGAAAAGCCCTATTTTCTCAGTGTGGATTATATGCTCTGTACTGTGCAAGGTCCTTTCTACTTAGTCATGTGCTTCTAATCCCATTAAGTTGCTCATAGCATTCAATGCACAGGTAAAAAGATCAGGGCTTAGAGCAACTGTGTCTTCGTTCTATTTCCTGTTACTATGATCAAATACTTCAACTAGAGCAAACTGGAGGAGAACGAGCTTATTTTTAGCTCACAATTCCAGGTTACAATTCCTCCTCATGAGAAAGTCAAGGCAGAAAGAACCCAAAGCACCTAGTCCCACGCAGCCACAGTCCAGAAGAGAGAGCAATGAATGGGTTAATGAATGCAGGGGTCTGCACAAAAGATGTTTCTTCCCATGGTCTCTACCCTCTTTTGTGTACCAGACTTTCCAAGTTTGGGTTGGCTGGCACCTGCTACTGCTATTCCCAATCCTTTGTCATTTGGAAGGAAAAGGTCAGATCTCTCCAACTATTCTCTCTCATTCATTCTCCCATATGTAGTGCCCAGCTCACTTTCTCCTTTTGCTGCAGCCCCAGAGCCCAGACTATGATATGGTGTAGCCCACCTTCAGGTTGGCTCTTTCTGCATTAATTAACCCCAGTAAAAAAATCTCTCACACTCAAGTCTGCAGGCCAGTCTAATCCAGACAGATCCTCACTGAGACTTCCTTGCCAGGTGATTCTGCCTTGTGTCAAGTTGACAATTAAAAATAACTATTACAAGGAGTTTGTCCTGGATCACTGAGGCCATGTTATTCTCCCTGGATAGAGACAGAGATTAACTCTCCTTAGTTCTTTGTTCTTAGGCTAAGATGATTAATCTTCATTGTCAACTTGACAGCATTTAAAAGAGCCTTAGCGCTATCTCAGGGCATATCTGTAACGGTGCTTGCAGAGAGATTTAAGTAGGAAGGGAATAGTCACCTTGAAAATGGACAGCATCTCAACAACACACACCAGAAGTTCATCTGTCTGACTGCAGACCTCATGTGATCAACTGTCTTGAGCTCATGCCACCAGAGTCACGGCCACTCTCGTTATCACACCTTCCTTGTGTCATGATGAGATGCATCACTTGAAACTTTAAACCAAAATAAACTCTCCCTTATTGTCACAACAATAAGAAAATTAATACAGATAATTGACACCGGGGTGTGAGGTTATTGCTGTGGTTAACCTGACCGTATGGCTTGTAGACCTTTGGAAATGATCTGAAATAAGAATGAGGATGTTTGCAGCTGCGAGGAAGAGCATGCCCAGAATGCAAAATTCAGAGCTTAATGAGCCATTTCGTTTCTATTCTGGAATAGAATCTGTCTGCATTCTACTCATATCCCAAACATTTGAGTGAGGCTGAATGCAAAAGTAATGGATTAAGTTGTTCGGTGATATAAATTCATAACATCCAGGCTGTGGCATGGTTGTTACTCATTGCTTTTGGTCATTTCTATAGAGAAAGAGAGCAGATATATAGGAAAACTGTAATATTTGGCAAAGAAACAGAGTGATCAAGTTAAAGCTGCAGACAAGGCAGGTGCAGGTACACAGCTGTAAGGTTAGAGCACAGCTATAAGGAGAGAGCTCTCATTTTGTATTAAAATCACAAAAAAGGCACCTTGGAGGCTAGAACCTTGCTCCCAAAAGCTCCAGTTTGTAATGATGCAAATCCGTTTGAAAGGAGAGTGGAAAGGGAATGTTACTGAAGGGGCTTAGTTTTAAAAGCCAACCACCTGGTGAAGTGTTCTGTCAAGTTGGCAGAAGAGCCTGGCAGCAGCAGCCTCATAGTGCTGGTCTTAAAGGGACACAAACTATAAGGCTTATAGGGCTGTGGAAGCTTGAATCAAGCAAAACACTAAGGTAAAGCAGGAAGTGTCAGGGTTGGGTTCCTTGCAAGAAGTCACCAAGGGGCTGTGTAAAGCTGTGAATGTAAGCCTGGTCCTTGGTTCTCACAAGGTCTCACAAAAGACTGCTTCAGTCTCAGAAGAGACTTTCAGCTTTCAAACAAAGTAAGAACTGTATGATTTATGGGATTTGTACAAATGAACTAAACTTATTTTGTTTTATTAGAAGTCCATGAGTTTTTGAGGATCAGGATCAGGAGGAGAATGCTAGGGCTTTTAAATTTATGCTTTTAAATATGAGCTTGGGTGCCTTATTGATAAGGGATAAATTTATGGTAGTTAGTCTTAATGGGATTTAGAATTCTCTAGGAGAAACACCTCTAGGCATGTGTGAGGGCATTTCCTGAGAGGCTTACTTTAGAAGGGAAGACCCACCTTGAATGTGAATGGTATCCTCTCTCGTGGGCTGAAGTCTCAAACTGAATTATCAGGAGTGTATGACCTGAAAGTCAGCATTCACTTATCTACTCATTTCTCTGTCTCCCTATTATGTATGACATGTGACCACCTACCCCATGATTCAATCACTGCTCACAGTCTTGGCTCACAGTTCTGGAGAATATGTTCCAATCATGGTGTGAGCCAAGACTAACCTTTCCTTTCTTAAGTTGCTTGTGTCAGGTGTTCTATCACAGCAATGAAAAAACTAACTAATAAATGAGCAACTGAGCGGAGGTGCCTGACTATATTATAAAACCTAACTGGGTATGTTTGAAAATTACTTTTATCAGAGACTTCAAGGCCAGTGAGCAACCAGAGTGACAGAGAAATGGGAAGGGATCCGAACTACAAGTCAAATATGTTAGAAAATGTCAGCCTGCTGCTGACAGGCATTAGGGACTTTATTGGGGGCCTTTTGAGACTCATTATGTACAAAGCAGTGTCTTCTTTTCATTCAGTCTGAAGCTGCTGTTGAGAATTCAAACTGTCTAACTTATAAACAATGCGACCTTGAACCAAACACCTTATCTTCCTGGGCTTTTCTCTTCTTGTCTACAAAAAATATATAGATTATCTGCACTTGGTTATCATATAAGATTATTGAATAACAACAAACAAAAAAAAACCCAAAAACTTACAAGAAGAGAAGGAAGAGTAGGGGAAAGAAAAGTACATGTGAAATTGCATGATATGTCTATGGCCATTCCACCCTGAATGTTCCTGATCTCTTCTGATACAGCAGTCTATGGACTACAGAAAACAAAGAAAGTAAGGATCACAAAAATGATGAAGAATGAGCAGTCATGGTAAAAAAAAATCTCTATCTAGTCACAGCTGTCAGATTTTGAGTAGGAGAAAACACTATGGAGAGCAAGCTGTGCATTAGTGAGCATGAGCTCTGTGCCAAGCATCACCATGATGAGGGCCCCTGTCTGCCCTGTAATACACAACCTCCTGTGACTGCAACCCTTCCCTGGCTCCTGTTGGAGTTAGCTCCTGGCTCTACTCATTCTCTCTGCAATTCACCAGTTGATCTAGCTTAGTGTGGAAAGAATCTTTCTCTGCCTTTTTTTCTCTTAGATTTCCCAGTGAGGCAGCCTTCTTTGGGCTCCCTCATGAGGTCTCCATTGGAGCCAGAACAAACAATCTGTAGCAAGAAGACAGAAGTGAAAGCAGGCCAGACAAGTTCTTATTTCATTTTAAACAACCAAGCTGTTGAATGCTGTCCAGCCTTTTTCATCTCTGCTGTTGTTGGGCTCCTAACAGGACAATGCCCATTAAACCTCAACACTGTGCCTGTTTTCTAAACGTGACTCCCAAAACTCAGGAGTAAGAAGCCCAGAAACTATGTTTCCAAGATTCCTTTACCAGGAGGAGCCAGATAGATTATGGCAGGCAAGGACACCTGGGCATCCCTGAGATGAAATTGTGGATAATCCAATTGTCTAGTGTTAATGTGTTGGGTTTTTCCTGAAACTCATGACTGCCCTCCTATAGGCACTTAGTGTGTACTTCAAAAACACAGCAATGCCTTCTTGACCTCTTTCCTCAGCCTTTGGCTGTGTGATACCAGATCCTCTATGTTAGATATGTTACTACTCAAATCACTGACAGTGGCTTCTGTGTCCTGTCAGCAAACCCATCATACGTGTCCTATAAAGCTGTAGGAACGGCACCCTGGGGTCCAGATTTAAACCATGCTGCAGAAACCGTTCAGTATGTCATCCAGAAAGAAGACAGAAAAAGAGTTATTTTGATTACCTCTCTAGATTCTTGTGAGAATAAAGGATCCAAAAGCATACTCAAACCCTTTCTGATTTCCATACACTTTCCTCCACTTCATAAACTCACCCTTGCCAATAATTTACTTTATCAATAAGTTCCATCTATGTGGAGCTATCTGTGTTTCCTCAAAGATACCAACTCTGTCAGGAGTTTGGCCTTCATATAAGCTGCCCCTGCAGCAAAGATACTGTTTTCTAATGTCTTTTTTGAGGACCACTAACAATCTTTTAAGCCCCAGCTCCCAAATGTAAATTATACTTTGAACCATTCTCTTCCTCCCATGACCTCATCCCATCTTGCTTATGAAAAATGTTTATGTTGAAAAGTTTCCCAAAGACCTTGAACAACCTTTACCCCACTTAGATATTATAGCGGATGATTTTGTGAATGTGAGTGGATACGGATGCATTAGATGACTATCTAATGGTTTGGACTATTTAGGATACATATCCAAATGCTGGGCCCTGTGATAGTTCTGAGTCTTATTCATTGAGGGCACAGTGCACCATTTTTCCACAGTGGCCACACCATCACCATTTTACATCCCTATCAGCAAGGCAGAAGGGTTCCAACTTCTATATAACTTCACCAACACTTGGTATGTGTTTTGTTGTTGTTGATCTGTTTGTATGTTTCAGTAATGGCCATCCTGATGAGAAGTGAGTGCTGCTTGCATTCCCAGGAGACTGGTGCCCAGGCCCTCTCCCCTTACACAATTCTGGTCTTTGGCATCTCTGTGTCCCCTGTGGTAACTCTTAAGCAAGATGTCCAGGCTTCTTCCATTTGTCTGGGTTAGACCCTGGTACTCTTTCAGGTAAAACCATGACACCAAAACAAGGATAGCAGGACATCAGCCAAAATTATTCAAAATGATCAACATTATTTGAAATGAAGCATTACATCCTTAAGACTTAGGCATGAAACTCACACTGGTTTCTGGATACAGTTTAACTGTATCTTGAGATATTTTCTTAAAACTGAAAAAAGAAAAACCTTTCTTCTTTTCTCTATTTGTTTTTATTTGTGTGTTGGTGTATGTATGGTATGTGTGTATGGCTGAACGGGGGTGTGCCACAGTACATGTGTAGAGGTCAGAGTTCAACTTCAGGTGTCTGTCATCACCTTCCATTTTGTTGGATACAGTTTCTTCCTTGTTCAATTTCCTGTTCCAAGCAGCTACCCATCAAGCTTGTGCAGATTCTCCTGTCTCTGCTTTTCATTTATCACAGATGTGCTGGGATTGTGAGCACACTACTGCGCCTGACTTTTCTTTTTGATTTTAAATATGGGTTCTGAGAATTCAAACTCAGGTCCTCATGCTGGCAAGGCAAGAACATCTCCCACTGAGCGATCTTCCACGCCTGATGCATCTTGGAATATTAATGAGTGTATAAGGCCATTGGGGTTAGTAAGACACTTAAAATTAAGGAGGCAGAACACAGACACGACCTCCTACAACTTGAGGGTGATGTTTATGATCACACAGTGTTCAGGGAAGAACCTGACATTCCTCCACAAAGAAGAAGGAGAGGCCTCTGGGTATTTCTTTGGCAATATCTCACTGAATGCTGAAATGCAATATATAACCCAACAGATACTATTCTCTATCACAGTGAGAAGCCGCTGAAATCTAGTACAATTGACAACACAGTGCAGTAAATTCTAAAAAGCAGAGAAGAGTGATTGAACAAAATACATAACACAGGAGGCTTGTCACACATGAGAATAAAAATACCGATCAGGCAAACTTCTTATGAATATACCCTTTTTAACATTCAGTTTCAATTACAATTTCAGCAACAACGGAGGTTTCACCTTAATACTATTTTCAATCACTTTAACTTGTACTTGATGATAGTTTTAGCATAAATTTAGTTTCAAAATATGAAGAACCACTTTTTCATTTTAATTTTAATTTTGGTTTTTTGAGACAGGGTTTCTCTGTGTAGCCTTGGCTATCCTGGACTCACTTTGTAGACCAGATTGGCCTCCAACTCTCAGAGATCCACCTGCCTCTGCCTCCCTGAGTGCCGAGATTAAAGGAGTGCTCCATCATGCCCATCTATAATCACTTTTATTAAACTTCAAAAATGATCTATTTGAAAAGTTATAGTCTCAATAGCAGATTACTTCTTTAATTAAAAAAAAAAATAAGTGTAAGTGTGATCTCTGCCCTCTGCTGAACTGGCTGTGTTAATAGTAAAATGACTTGGAAATAAGGTTGGGGAGAGATACCCATGAATTCACCACATCATTTACAGGTGAGAGATGGCCCTGGGAGGTGAAGACAGGACTAAACTAAAGGCTGTGAGAGACTCAGTATGCGAATACTTATAAACATGAGAGCTGAGGCTGGAGAGGTGGCTCAGCAGCTAAAAGTGCTTGCTGGTTTTCCAAAAGACCCAAGTTCCATTCTTAGCACTGATGTGGAGTGGCTCCCATGCTCTCTTCTGGCCTCTGTAAGCCTCTGCACTGATGAACACACACAATCATATACACACACATATATGTATATATACATAGGATGTATTCCTGTGTGTGTGTGTGTGTGTGTGTGTTTGCTACATGTAATAAATGGCACAACACAAAGGCTATGATAATCTAGACCTTGTCCATTTAATCTCCCATTCTAGCCCCGATGCCCGAAATGGCCCCTGCAGCACAGCTACTGAGCAAATGCTTACTTATTAGATGCATCAACAAGAAGATCACTGGAAAGGCCTAGGGCAGAGCCCTCTTTGCAGAACAGAATGGGAGTCATGAAGGGCAGCAGAGATGTAAGACCCACTGTGCAGGAGTCAGGCAACGGTGTGGGACAAATGTCCCCAAAGTGTGTGCAGGCTCATGAGGATTGCTATGTTTTCCCATTCACAACCCTTCAAGGTAGGTAGGGTTGACACCACAGTTTAGATAAGGAATTGGAAAAGTATCCAGCTAGCCCAGCTCATGTCTGATGCACAGATCTAAGTAAGACCTAAGAAAGCTGCACCTTAAGGCCAGTGTGTCAGAGAACCTGTGTCCCTTTTCTTGCAGACTTTGAACAGCACAGTCATAGAGGTCCTGGAAAGCTCTGCTATCAAACTGCCGGAGTTCAAACTTTTAATTATTTTCTACTAATCTTCCACTAATTAGATCTTCTACTCAAAGATTTCTTCTAAATCTTTTAGATTTATCTTCTAAATCTTCTACTAAAAATCTTTTAATTAGCTGTGTGGCTTTGAAAGAGAAATTTAATCTGCTTAATTGGGGTGATAATAGTACTTACCTCAGGGTTATTGCAAGCATTAAATGAGATGATACACATTAAGCAACCAGAACAAAACATAGACTGCCAAGTATCTCAGTAAATGTTGGCTGTCAGCATCATGCTCACTGAGAGCATTGCCTTAAATTCTATTATTTCAGAGGCATTTTTCTCCCCACCTCTTCGTTCTTCCTTTTCAGTCATCCTTCCTTCCTTCCTTGATTCCTCCTTCTCTCTTGTATGTGAGTCTTATGGTCCTACGAGGTGCCTGACACTGAACTATGCATCTGAGATTCAAGGATAACTATAAGATGACTTTTGCTGAGGGTGGCTTGTGTATGTCATAGGATCGTGAAAGAGAGAGGAGCTTGAAGGCTTATGGACACCCTTGTAATCAGTCGACATCTGAGCTGGGCCTTAAAGGACAGAGAAGAATTCTTCACGTGGGTCAATGAGAGCAAAGGAAAGTCCAAAGAACCTTGTAAGAAGACTAGCTTTTAAGAATGAGTCATCCAAAGGAAGAAACAAACTAAGAACAGTGAAAGGAAAAAAAAAGTTTGTATGCATGCCTGCACACACATATGTATGAGAGAAAGAGATAGAGATGGAGCCAGAAGAGGGAGAGAGAAAAAAAGAGAGAGAAAGAGGCTGGAAACTATGTATAAAATATGACTATGTTGAACATTTCAATCATTTATAAGATCCAGCTGTGTAAAAGCAATGGTTTTTCAAGGGAAAGAACATGGCTTTGGCTGTTGCATCATCTGAGATCAGAATGGCAACTGCATCATGTGACTTTTGGTGTGTTTCTTTGGCTCTCTGATATTTAGGCTCTTTGTAGGATTAGGATCAGGAGAAACAGGGGTAAGAAAAGGAGGGTGGTGAGACAGCAAATGTGAGTTTAGTACAATGATAGCCTGTTGGAAATGCCATATGGAAACTCATTTTTTTAAGTTATCTAGAATATTAATAAAAATATATCAAAGAATCTTCTACAGCAGAGAAGTGACAATGCTTGCTTCACAGTGTTGTCTCTTAAGAATTGAATCAAACCGAGTATCTAATGTTGTTTAGTAAGGGCCTGGCACATGCAAATGTTGAATAAATGTTTCCTTTCTCCCTTCCAGAGTCTGGCTCCGTACACAGAGGATGCTGTGGACCTGAGCCAAATCACCGAAAGGCGCCATCGTTCTTACCGTTAGCAAATTCCAGAGGGTGCAGCGCTTCACTCAGGCAGGGGCTTTTATGAGTCAGTCAAGGTGTTCCCTCCCCAAACTCAGGATGGGGAGATACTGGAGCCTCTGGAGCACCTAATCACTGCTTTAAAAAAATTATAATGCTAATTTGATGTTGGAAGATGGATGCTTGGCAACCCTTTGGTTCTGCATTCATCCTCACAGGAAGTGGCAAGGTAGGAGCTCACCTGATTTCTGCCTCAGAAGCTCAGGAAGCTGGGGGGGGTTATAATTCTGGCAACACATTACCCAAACAGTGAGCCCAGATGTCAGATATCAACCCTCTGTGGTTATTTAGATGCCTCAATGATATGTTTTCTTAAATTATTTTTATTTTTATTAATTACAGTGTCTTCACTTTGTATCCCCCCTGTAGCTCCCTCCCTCCACCCCTCCCAATCTTACCCTTCCTTCCTTTACTTCACCCATGCCCCTCCCCCAGTTCACTGATAAGGGAGGTCCTCCTCTCCTTCCCTCTGATCCTAGTCTATCAGGTCTCATCAGGAGTGGCTGATTGCCTTCCTCTGTGGCCTGGTAAGGCTGCTCCCCTTCAGGGGGAGGTGATCAAAGAGCAGGCCAATAAGATTATGTCAGAGGCAGCCCCTCTTGCCATTACTATGTAACCTACTTGGACACTAAACTGCCATGGGCTACATCTGTGCAGGGGTTCTAGGTTATCTCCATGCATGGTACTTGGTTGGAGTATGAGTCTCTGGGAAGACCCCTGTGTTAAAATTTCTGTTTCTGTTGCTCTCCTTGTGGGGTTTCTGTCCTCTCCAGATCTTACTATTTTCCACTTCTTACATAAGATTCCATGCACACTGCCCAACAGTTGGCCATAAGTCTAAGCATCTGCTTTGATAGTCTGCAGGGCAGAGCCTTTCAGAGGCCCTCCATGGCGGGTTTCTAGCTTGTTTCCTGTTTTCTTCTTTTTATGTCCTTCCTCTTTGCCTTTTGGGATGGGGATTGAGCATTTTAGTCAGGGTCCTCTCTCTTGATCAGTTTCTTTAGATGTACAGATTTTAGTAGGTTTATCCTATATTACATGTCTATATGAGTGAGTATATACCGTGTGTGTCTTTCTGTTTCTGGGACAGCTCACTCAGGATGATCCTTTCCAGGTCCCACCATTTACCTGCAAATTTCATGATTTCCTTATTTTTCATTGCTGAGTAATATTACATTATGTAGATGTACCACAAAAGCAGCAAACTAAGTAATCCAATTAAAAAATGGGGAACAGAGCTAAACAGAATTCTCTGTAGAGGAATATAGAATGGCAGAGAAACACTTGAAGAAATGCTCAACGTCATTAGCCATCAGGGAGATGCAAATCAAAAGGACCTCAAGATTTCATCTTGCACCCATCAGTATGGCCAAGATGAAAAACTCGAATGACAACACGTGCTGGAGAGGCTGTGGAGAAAGGGTAATCCTCCTCCAGTGCTGGTGGTAATGTAACCTTGTACAACCACTCTGGAAATAAATCTGGTGCTTTCTCAGACAAGTAGGAATAGCACTTCCTTAAGATCCCCCCATACCACTCCTAGGCATATATCCAAAAGAGGCTCAAATACACAATAAGGACATTTGCTCAACCATGTTTGTAACAGCTTTATTTGTAATAGACAAAAGCTGAAAACATCCCAGATGCTCCTCAACTGAAGAATGGATGCAGAAATTGTGGTACATCTACACAATGGAATATTCCTCAATGATATCTTAATACAACCTGCCAAACAGTCAGGAAAATCCTGATTGGCCTGGATCTGTCCATGGTGCTGATTTCTCTGGTAACTGAAAAGTCTCCTTCCCTTTGCCCACTTCTCTGTCTGCACTGGTCTCTTTGTGCTTCTTTCCCACTCTTTATATGTAGTCATTTGCATGCCATTTCCTAGATAATTTATTCCCTCCCTCATGTTCTAGTCCAGCTGGAGAAACTGAGGCTTGCCATCCAAGAGGGGTTTTCCAAGCTTTACAAAGCACTTGGCTGGTACTAGACTCAGAGGCTCCATCCCCCTCTCTCCCATCTGCTGCCCTTCTCTGCCTTCTCCCTCTGGCATCAGACATAGAGCTTCTGCTTGCCTGCCTGCCTGTCTGACACATTCTTCAGGCCCAGAACCACTTAGAAATAATTATTTAAAAAAAAAACAAATAAACTCTTCTCTCTGTGATCTTTACTCTTTTCACATCCGCACAGAGCGGTGGCTATTTTTACTCATCCTAGCTCCTGGCAGGTCTCTTTGGAAAGTCACCATGACATTTCGTGAGGCCTGGCCTGGCATTCATCTAAAATATTTTTTCAAAAACATCCTGCTCTGGAGAAATGTCAACGTTTATGGTGTGTCCACAGGGATGTTTCAGTGGAGAGAAAGATCCTCTTAAGAAAGTCCTAGACTGACAAGCAGTGGGTTTGTAGGCAGCTGTACCTGAAAGCAGCAAAGCATCCTGGGACATGCCAGAGAGAATGACATTGAATACCCAGGTCTGTATAAAATTTCATGGGGAATACTTGGAGTCTGGAGTGAGGATAGATCTGCTGAATGAAAAGAAGTCAGTGGGTCCTCAGGTTGAGGCAGAGAAGCTGTCTGGGTCAGTGAAACTCAGATAGTTTTGAACTTCAACATGTTAGTAATATTTTCTCTCTTCCTCTGTATGAGGCTGGCAGGAATTCTTAGGTAAGGATTCACAGCACCTTTCCAAGTTATTGGAGAAGAAGCATCGGAGGAGAAGCCTTTCATGATAGCCCTGGATTTACTACTGAGTTGTTTCATGTTTGGCAACTTGTGCCACTACCTTCCCCCAGGCTCATATTTTCATATCGGTAGAATGAAGTGGGACATTTTTATCCTAAATGGTCTCTTTGAGGTTATAAAACACTCATGATAATGACCAAACTCTGAATATTATGCTTTATCATAGAGAAAAGAATTTGGAATCTAAGCTAAGGAAGGCTATTCCATCTGTCTGTCTATATGTCTATCTATCTATCTATCTGTCTATCTATCTATCTATCTATCTATCTATCTATCTATCTATCTATCTATCTATCTACCCATCTTTCCCTCAATCTATTCATACCACTATTAAGTCAATCCAAAGCTTGTCTTCCAAGAGCATATCACGGAAAAGCATGTTGCTAGACGTTAGCACTGCTTAGCACTGCTTCTAGTGAGCCCCATCTACTGGTACTCACTCCTACCATCCCCCTTGGTCTAGAGGAACCACCTAGAATGTCTTCATGACCTGAAGACATTTAACCAGCTTGTGAAGAGTGACAGATCAAGAGTAACCCAGGCCTTTGCCAACCACAAATGAAAAGCTGAGGCTTTCCGATGGTAAGAGTTAGTTTAGACCTATATCTTCCTGGTTCCTGCTTTCAAATAGCCAATTCCCTAGCCATCAGCCTGTCAATAACCTGAAGAAACACCTTGGTATAAGATCATCTGCCTAGGCAACTCTCATGAAAACCTCAGACAATATTTGTTCTTCCTGTACATACAACCATACATGTGTGTACCCACACACATGTGCACATTCATACACATATGCATGCAAGCCCACATACTCACAGACAAAACAAACTGCCCATTTAAGCTTCTAATTTTTGGAGTAATTTAATAACACAGGAAGGAATAATAGCTAACACAGTCTGGAAGTTAACGCAGGACTATATGGAATCATCACACAGATGCTCTAGTTCTGAACATCCCTCAGTACCAGAGATGCAGGATCTATTCCTCTGTGTTCACAGCAGCCACTCGATAATGTCTCTCTAATAAACACATAGCAGACAGGAGCCCGAGGCATAGCTGTGGTTTGGGTAGGAGAACCAAATTCTTTCTCTCTCCTGCTGTTGCTCCTTCCACGGATGCAAAGCTTCCTCCCGCCAGGAAGAATTAGTGGGCCTGGTGGTGGCAGTCTAACTTAGATCAGTGGGGTTGATGGGTAATGAACCCAATCCTGGAAGGTGAGCCTCTGGCCAGTGCTTCCTAAGCACTGATGAGTTCAATGTTTTCCAACAGAGAAAAACACAAGCCAATTAGCTGTCTGCTGCTGGCAGCTGGTTTACTCAACATGGTTTGCATTAGAAAAAAAAAAACCCTAATATTTTTTGTGGGTTTGATTTGGCTCCACTGGGAAGTAGAGATAAGCTGCTCAGCACTGGCTGCTGAGCCGGCTCTAATGGCTCGCATGGTCTACACTCCCAGCACCTAGTGAACGCTCAGTCTTACTCTCCACTCTGAATATGGGTGGAGGCCTCCCAGGCTGTGGGCAGCCTTAGTGGGGCTGGAAGGGGAAAAAGGATGGCCCGGGTCGAAGGAAGTGGTCTTCAGCGCCCAGGGGTCCTCCAGCTCTGCAGACCTAGCTTGAGCCAACTTTTCTCTCCTGTACGTGTCCCTCGGATCTGCCCATGGAGTGAGATTCCTTCCCATCTGGCTTTTTGTGCTTGTATCCTTGGCTGGTAACGATGATTACCATTTCTGTTAACATCCAGCCTGTTCCTGCACACTGTCAACACCTTTTCTTGGACTTAATCCCTGTTGCAGCCCTCTGAGATTGATCCAGCTTCACCACCACTTAATAGAAGGGGACACACTTATCAACAGCAGCTTTCAACTTCTAGAAAGGGCCAGGTTGGATCTGAACTCAACTTGGCCTAATATCAAATCCCACAGTGCTGACACTGCCCAGGCCTGGCACAATGCCTTCTCCATGTAAAGAGTATTGGTGTTTGAAGTCACCTGCCACCCAAAGTCCTGCAACTGTGGGCTACCCTCCTAGAAACCGCACCAGCCCATCCATATATTTTCCAGGGAACCTAGATAAAATATGTAGTCGACAGACACCTGGCTGAACTGCTCGTGTGCCTGCTATGTCTGGTCCTCCCATGTCTTTAGTTCATCTTATCAGCCAGCTTCCAGAGCCAGAGGATAAGCCAGTTTCCTGTCCTGGCTTCCTCTGGAAGCTGTTCTTCTACCTTTCCATTTGATTAAGATCTGGAATCACTCCAGATCTGCTGTCGTGTGAGGTTGATTATGCTGGGGGTTATTTCAGTCAGCTACATTGTTGACACACATCTCTCCCAGTTGGAGGAAGCTGGGAAAATCCCAGCGTTGCTCTGCTTTCATAAAATATCTGTAAGAATTACCAGAAAGTAATGTTAACCAAACGTCACATGCAGCCTTGCATTGGAATAAGGGGTGGTAGGGGTTGCCTCTCAACTTCATAGCTCTCTCATACTTAATTAGGGGAAGAGAGACAATATTCACTTAGGACTTGGAAGGCTAAAGAATGCCATAAGGAGGTTGTTATAGTCAGAACTCTGTGGTGGTGTCTTGAATTTCAACTGGGATCAACACAGTGCATGAAAGCCATGGGAGTTTGCTCAACGGTCTCAAGTAAAGGTGATGGAATAGCAAAGTTGGCCTTTACCGGCAGACTTTCACCATTAACGTGCTGTTAGTGAAAGAAGGCACGAATGAAGTCCATAGTGAGGCTGGAGGAGTCAGAGCTACCCCACTAACGAGAGGTGGGTCACAGACTGTATCAACAGGACTAGCACAGTGGAGAAGGTGCTGGGCCAAGATCTGCATGTGGTTAAGGTGCAGATGTTTGGCGAGCCATCTACGGGACAAGGTGTCCCTAGGTCTCCCAGCCCCCTGCTGTCCATGCTCCTCCTCATCTCCTTCACATTCACCCTTCTTCACACGAGTACTGGTTGGACCTTCTGTAAATGGCCAATGACCTTTCTGCTCTATGCTGTGAGTCTCTTGGTGACTGGCTGTCACCTGTGAGGCTTTAAGATCTCGCTCCTAATAATATCTGTGATTTCTTCACCTATCAATTTCTCTGTTGACCACTCCATCCTCCAAAAGCCAGGCTGTGCCATGTCATAAGGTCCTGGCTTACACTGCTCTCTCCTCCAGCACTACACTTTTTATCTGCAGGAACTATAACAGCATTCATTTTCAAGCGGTGTGCTGCCTTCAGGAAGCCTGTCCTGACCCCTTTTGTCATTCCCCCAAGAGAAAAGACCTTCACTTTCATGGGCTTACAGACACATCTAGCTTGATCTTGGGTGTACTTGTGTCCACATCAAGAACAGGCTGCTCAAGTCTCTATGACATAAGATAGCCTTGTGGCCAAGGATTTGAACTCTGAGTTCCAAATTGGAGCTCTAACACTTTGTGATATGAGCTCTTAGGTGCCATTTTCCCCACTGGGCCTGTTTGCTTATCTGTCAAATGGGAATAACGACAGAGCCCCATTAAGATAAATGAAAAAAATCAAGTATGAACATTCAGGCAGCGTGTACACAACTGATCCATGATAGATGAACCATTGATCATCTATGAACCATTTATGAACCATAAATACAACATTGGTTGTTGTATTTATTGTTGTCAATGTTATCCTGACTAGCACAATCATATTTAGGGTTCACACTGTCCTAGCACTTAACAGGTATGACACACGACAGGCATTAAATTGGGGACATATGTGAAAGGTTCTATGCCATTGAAAGGCTATGCTTACTCTTTGAGCCCTTGTATAATGAATGCTTTTGTTTGTTAGATGAATATAATGGCAAGTCTTCATTTCCATCTTGGATTTAGAATCTCCACAAAGATCAGTAAGGCGCACTTGTATCTGTGAGGAACCTGGAACTTCCCTAGTTTGTTTGTTGGCTGCTCTGAAGTAATGCCACTCTCCTCTGCTCTGTGACAGCCTCTCCACCACTAAACTCTGTGAAACAATGAGCCATGCATAGTAGTGGCAGGCTGATCAGTCTCTGTGCCTGAGGCCCAGGATGACACTATACATGGCAGCAGGAGGGAAGGACCAGGGGCTGGTCAGTTCACAAATAAAGTGGGGTCACTTTCTCAGGGCAAGACAACTCAGAAACTGGGACTTTAAGAACTCAACCATCTTTCTGCAGAGAATGTTTGCCTTTGTATTCTCCAACAGCGTTTACTATGGTGCACTGATTTTAGGATTGAGACATTGAGGGGCAGATATTTCTGACTCCAGGTGGTTCCAGCTGTTCAGAGAAGAAGCAGAAGAAGAGAATGTATTAACAGGGAGAATGTGGTAAAGTGATGGCAGGAAGAACTTTGGTAGAGGCCTACCTGGGTTTGGTTCTGTAACTGACCTGGGTTTTGCTTTCTTTCACCAGTAAAATGTGGATAAAAGCCTTGATAAAATTCTGCTGGGGAAACAATGCAATCATGCCTGAAGGGGCTGAGCCCAGGTCTGGTACGGTGGCAGGAGACAACAGCAATTGACAAAGGCAATTTATAGTAAGCATGATGGAACAGAGGGTAGCAGGCTCTGAGTGCCAACTACAAGTGAATTGTGGAGCATCTGAGAACGTCCTCCCAGGATTTACCTGTTTACCTGTGGGGACTTTTCACTATAGTCAATAGGAAAGGCTGCTGTCTTGATAACATTTTAAGTATCTGATGGATAAAATAAGGGGAATAATATGGAAACAATGACCTGAAGAGCATTTCCAAGTCCGAGAGTCTCTGAGTTAAAAACAGAAAAGAAAGATCTTTGGAAGGGTCATAGGGTCTGGATGGGCTAGCCTGGGTAATGCTCCAGGGCACAACTATCCCATGGTCTCTGCTACCTCTATAATAAATTGGTGAGAGCCAGGAAGAGGGTCTTCTTACTGGTACAAAGCAAGGCTGAACACATGGGTCTGGGAGAAGAGGAGGCTGCAGTATGACAGTTATTGGCATGTTTTTAATTTTTTAAATTAATTTATTTTATTAATTACAACTTATTAATTTTTGTATCCCAGGTTCCATTGTGTAAATGTACCACAATTTCTGTGTCCATTCCTCAGTTGAGGGACATCTCAGTTGTTTCCAGATTCTGGCTATTATGAAAAAAGCTGCTACAAACATTGTTAAGCAAATGTCTTTGTTTACTTGAGCATATTTTGGATATATGCCTAAGACTGGTATACATGGGTCTTGAGGTAGCACTATTTCTAATTGTCTGAGAAAGTACCAGATTGATTTCCAAAGTATTTATACAAATTTACATTCCCACCAGCAGTGGAGGAGGGTTCCCCTTTCTCCACATTCTTTCAAGCACGTGTTGTCACTTGAGTTTTTGATCTTAGCCATTCTGATGGGTGTAAGGTAAAATCTCAGGGTTGTTTTGATTTGGATTTCCCTGATGACTAAGGATGTTGAGCATTTCTTTAAGGGTTTCTCTGATATACCCACACCAAAAATGAAATCTTAAGAAAAAAAAATTGTTTGACACCAGACATTTTTATCTTTGTTTCTGGACACTGGAGTTTAAGTGAGACAACATACTGGATTGCTGTCCCCCAGCTCTGGGTCAGAGTAGGTAGGGAAGTAGTTACCAGACAACCCTGCTTTTCCATTAGCTGGTATCAACCCAGTGGATACCATGAAGAGCTTCAGTGTGCCAGAGCATCAGGAATGGAATCCTAAAGTAGGAGGCACCATTTCATCTCCTCTGCGGTTGAATTGTTGGAGTGTGTATTTTTAAACCGTACTGGGTATGCTGACACCCCCTAAGAAAGACAGTTGAATAAACAGAGTGATGAGGAGACAGGTGTACCTATTTTTAGTGTGTCTCTGTGTCAAGAAAAGGCTCACAGACACAGAACAAGAACTTGTCGTACATGCTAATAGGAAGCAGAGTCCGAATGCCTCTTCAACCCCTCTTTCTCAGCAGGTCCTCCTCAGAAAAGAACCCCACTGCCATGATTTTAGGGGAAGAGCCACAAGAGGATATGTCAAGGCACACATGAGATGGCCATTGCCCCAAGAAACCTTAGAAGAACCTGGAAACATCATTCATCAAGCGACTGGATGGCAGCTTGGAGCTCTCCCACATCAGTAGCCATGTGGAACTATCGCAATAACTGGTGACATCCTGTGTGAACTGGCAGAGAATGAGGCCCACGAAGGTTGTCAGAAGGAGCAAGCAGGCTTCAGGTCAAGAGCATATAAGCACACGTTTGTGAAAACTAACAATGAATGTATATGTGTGAATGAATGCAGAGATCACCGTGTGCATATGTGAATACTAACAGAGGCTCCAAATGCTACTGCGTGCAAAGAAAACATGCACAGGGCATGACAAAACGGTAATAGGGAAATGAAAAGACGCTTCAGCAGGTAAGCGTACTTACTGCATGGGCGTGAGGACTACCTGGATCCCGACACCCCGTTAACACTTTGGGTGTGGTCCCAGCTGCACTTGCAACTCAAGTGACTTGGGGTTGAGAAGGCAGGAGGTCGGCAGGGACTTGCTGGTTGCCAGCCTGCCTCAGTGGAATAAATGGGAAGTAACAGAGGGCGTTTCAATGCCGTCTTCTAGTGTCCACACAGGCACACACATGTGCACATACATACACCATGCCCCCCACATATACATAACATGTACATAACCTACACGCATGTTAGTAGGTTCATGGGATAATTATTTGCTTTTGGGTTTTGTTCCTTTCTTGTTTGAACTTTTTTCTTTCTTTTTTTTTTTTTTTAGAAAAAAGCTCTCATCACGTATCAGAGACAGGCTTTGTGCTCATGAGTCCTCTGAGTCTTGGGACAGAGACATGCGGTGTGCATCTCTGAATGTTCCGAAGGTTAAACGTTGCGCTTAATTTGAACATTTAAGAAGGGTTATTAAGACTACCATCCTATCGTGTTGCTTCCCTCCCTGAGTCAGTGTGAGGTAGATGGGCTGTCTTCTCTCATCCTTCTCAGAGCCAGGATTTGGTAGCACCCTGCTGAGGGCCTCTCTGCAGGGGTGAAGGTGTTAAGAGAGGGAGTCTCACCTGTTCATTCTCTTCCATTTTCTGTATGTGGACTGGTGCACAGGCAAGGCACTTGGCCACACCCTCAGCACACATACATCCAGCACTCATGCACACACACACACACACACACACACACACACACTTCAGACACAGGCAAACAAACACACACATGTGGATGACGACACAGTAAGTGATCAAGGCAGACAAAGAGCAGCTGTTCAAACCCGAGCCTAAAGGCAATAATCACAGGTCAAGAACACAGGGACATGTCCGTCCACACACACACACACACACACACACACACACACTGTCTCACCTAAGTTTTTCAAAGTCTCTCTGGCTTTGACTGAGAAGAGATAAGTGGCGCTCTATCCTTTCCTGAAGGCTGACCACAGAACCCTCTGGGCATTCGAAGCTCCCCGCAACCCACAGGTCTCCCTCTGTTCTGATGTCATTCCTGCCCCAAAATATTTTCCAATTTTAAGAGTTTTTTTAAAAACTGTGTGTGTGTGGTGTATGTGTGTGTGTTCACCACATGTGTTCAAGTGCCCAAGAAGGCTGTAAAAGGGGGTTAATCCTCTGGGGCTAGATACTCAAAGGATTTAAACAAGAAGTCTGCCTTCTTGTTTCAGAAGCAGACGCTGGGCCGCCAGGTAAAAGCTTCCTGTGGGCAGCAAGCAGCAGGCTTTCCATTGCTTGGTCTACAGTTCTATCTCTCTGTCTGTCCTGTCCCTTGCTTCCCTGAAAGAAATAAGCTGGCAGCCGAGATACCCTTTTTGAATAGCAGCCGCCAGCCCTGTTCGTTTTTGCTTCTGTTCTCTTCTCTTTGACTTACCTGGCTACCTCGCTGGTGTGCCAGGCCAACTTGCTGCTTCCATCCACCAAGGGTGTCATGGAAAGGGGAGGAGGAGGAAGAACAAGAAAGGAGATGTTAGCCTGGAGAAGGAGCTCACTCCCAGTGAATATGCTTCTGCTGGGGTAGGTGGAAAAGTAATCTTCTTGCTTTTGTTCCCATGTTTCAAAGAATATTTGAACAGGAACGTGATCTTTTTGCTTTCTATTCCAGGGACTCATTTCTATATCAAAACATCCGGCAACAGGATGCAGTTCAGTGGTAGAGTGTTTGGCAATAAACAAATAAAAATACACCCAAAATGTTATCTGTTGATTGAAAATAAGTACCCATACCTTTTCTCACCTCCCTGTGAATAATTTGATTGGTGAGTGCTAAGTATGTTTGTTAGACACAGGGCTGCAGCTAGGCATGCATGTTGTTACTATGCAGACATGCATGCACACCTAGTGTGCACACACACTCACCTTTGTTTGAAGTTTATTGGAGCTACACCATCCTGCACAGAGTACTGGGGAATCCCTGCATTGTGTGCTAGGAACCATAGTGGCATAGGGAATTGGGGATAGTACGTTGCCAGTGGCCCCAAGGGAGGTCTACTGAAAATGACCCCTACTCTCCCTCCACTCCAACCACAGTGTACGTAAGTACAATTCAGCCCTGCAGAAACAGACCAGATGCAGCAGAAGGTGAGGATCCCGAGAACCGTCTTTCACCAAGGATGGATGGGAGCAGACGGTGCTTCCCAGCTCCTGGAAGCACGCTTCCATGATCTAAGGGCTCCTTGGAAGAAGACAACATCTTAGCCACAGCTCGCGTTTCAGGGTTACTACCCAGAATCCCGTAGTCCCGGTACATTTTAGCTTTTTTCAAAACTTACTTTAAACAAAAGATCTGAAGCTGGCCCTGTACTTTTGGGTGTGATTTTCTATAAGTTTCCTTCTCTGCTCTTCCTTAGAAAACTACTTATTTATAATTCCCTGTGAAATTCTCCAAGGGGGCAGGTCCAGAAAAGCTGCCTTCCTGTAAGGGGACAGGGAGTTGTTAACTGTGACACAGGAGGTATGGTGGCCTCCAGGTTTCTTACAGAAGGGGGCTTCACTTTTAGCTCAAATCCTAGCCAAAAAGTGACCTTTCTCACCAAAAGGTGGAAGGGAATGTCCACCTTGCTCCACTGAGGGTGTCAAGGGACCTCAGATTAGAGAACCTCTAAACAACGAAGTTTTCCCTCAGTTAACAAATAAGAACCAGCATCCAACACTTGGAGTAACTTATTGGAAGGAATAAGAGGCTTCAGAAAAAAAAAAATCAATGGATAATGATTATCTTTAAAGTGCCCTTCAAGCAATTGCATTAGCAGAGATGGAGAACAGTCTGCAAATTATACCAAGGATCCTGATACAGGGAAGTGACTGTAACAGGGACAGTGATTGCTCATCTCCCACCCTGCACCTCGGTGGGAGGAGGAGTGTTGCTAGCTGAATGAGATTCCAGCCTATGTCTGGTAGAGAATTCAGTTAAAGGGTGTTGTGTGGGGAATACTGAAGCTGCCAAGGTTTTGATCTACATAATAAAGATGTAAGGGAGAAGGAAGGCCTGGGCAAACAGCCTTAGATGCAGATAGGAAAGACTGAAAGGAGGGGAGAGAGAGGCAGGGAGGGGTAGAAATGGAAAGGGAGAGAGAGGGAAGAGAGAAAGACTGAGAAATGAGGGGAAAAGAATATGAAAAGAGGGGGAAAGGATAGGAAGAGAGTGGGGTGGGGAAGTAGAGGGGAAAAATGGAGGGAGGACAGGAGAAGGAGAGAAAGAAGGAAGGGAGAGGGGAAAGGAAAAGGATGGGAATAGAGGGGAAAGAGGAACGGAGAGAGGAAAAGGAGGAAATGAAAGAAAGGAGGGAAAGACATGATTAGGGGGAGATAGAGGGAGCTACTGTGGAGGATAGGGGAGTTATAAGCTGGTGATGTCTCACAAGGTACTTGGCAGAGGGATTCGGATTTTAATGGTATTTTCTTTGAGCTGGAAATATACAGCCACCTCTTGCAAATCATTCTCAAGAAATGGAGCCTGCCTAATTAGCGTTTGATTGCCAGACTATGTTGCTCTGCAACTAGGAGTCACAGAGCCCCTCATGATCTACCTGGATCACATAACCAGCCCAACGCAGAGAGCTTGTGGCTTGTTGACACCTGAATCCAACTCTCACGGGCAGACGGGAACAACAGGGCCCAGCAAAGCAGAAGAGAACTAGCCAAGCCCAGAAGACATTTCAGACCCCACGGGCGCAGCGCCTGTGCTTTTAAGAATTCTTATATCCAGTTCTTAACTTCAAGAGGCTTCCAGGCCCCACTGTTGGCACTCGGAGTATACACCGTAAGCTCGTAACTGTTTTAATAAGATCTGAAAGGCAAACTCTCCACTTATGAGCGGGTAAGGTCAGTCAGTTATCCTGGCATATCCTTGCAGGGTGGCTGAGAGATAGTGATGGAGCCCTGCTCCATCACTATCCAGGAGACTCAGGCTTCAGGTACCAAGAACAGATATCTCTGTGGAGGTAGACCCTGGTGTAATATGGAGGTTTCTGGCACTCTAGGCTGGCTGAATATCATCCTTAAGCTTGAGTCCCTGTTGCAGAAAATGACAAAGCATAGTCTCTAGCTGTAAGAATGGCAGACAGAACAGACCTCCATAAACGTGGAGTCTTAAGACTATAGAATACTCTGGACTGATGCTCAAACTTCCTGACAGGGCCAGCTGCCTGCTTCCTCTACAGGGAAGGATACTCTCACCTCTTGCCTCTCTCTATGGATGTAGCTTTTCCCGTGGGCCCTGGAGAGTGGCTTTTTCAACCCTCATGGAATCTGCACCCGAAGCCCCATGTGATAGCTCATTTTCAGAGCTTTCTGTTCCTTAGCCCAACACCTAGCTATGATAAGGACTCAGAGGGAAAAGCTGAGCAGATGGAAAATACAAAATAGAGGACAACAACTGCTTTTGTCTAATAGCATATCAGCATGCAGCAAAATGTCTCAGTGTCATTCTTAACACAGGACAACACACACATAGAAAGAAAGACAGAGACATACACACAGACACACACATGCATGCACACATTTGTGCATACACACATACACACAGAGAGACATACACACAGACACACATGCACATCTGAACTACTCAGTTCCTGCCTGTGTTTTCATGCATGTCAGTACCACCCAGGGCCTTGGGAGCCACACTGATGAGTCCAGGGAAACTGAAGGGATTACTTGGAGCCCTGCAGCAGGCTGTGGGTGACTCAGGATTTGAGCCAGCTCTTCTTGTCCTCTGATCTTCTTCCTTGGACCCTTCATGGATACCTAGAACAGGGCAGTGTGTACCTTACTTTGTCAACCCAGAAACCCTTCATGGGCTAGCAACATGGCTGCATGAATAAAGCTGATGTCTGCCATGCTTGATGGACTGACTTTGATCCCCAGAACCCACACAGTGGAAGGAAAGAACAGACTCTTGTAAGCTGTCCTCTGATGCCTGTGCATGTCATATGTGTATGTACCTACGTGTTCACATGCCCATGCTAGATAAATAAACAGATGTTTAACAAAACATTTTTAAATAGCTACTCTCTTTGTAATTAAATAGAATCTATCTGAGATAAAGGAAAGCTCAGGCATATCCTTAAAGTTGCTGAAAACTTTCTTTTTCCTGGTTGCAATGATGGAACGGAACAGCGAAGGATTCTTGGTCATAGGGCAGTTCAAACTCAAGATGGACCCATTGGGACTATAACAATCTCCATAGATGCAATTGGTGAGAGAAGGTAAGCATGCCTCTACCTGTAAAATGGGTATGGGAGCAGGCTTTCACACAGCACTGTGGAAAGCATTAACTGAAATACAAGAGAATACATATTTTACCAGAAGGCCAGTACACTTACTATGGCATTAAAGAGGGCACAGCATCCTCCGGTAAGGCAAACAGAGTGTGATTGGCACTCAGTGCACAAGCCATACCTATGGCCTACATAGCAATTCAACTGAAAGATGGTAATGCTGCAGTGTGGGTTTTAAAAGGAGCTAAAAGGAACCCCAACAGTTAAGGCTGCTCACCTGGTCTCCACGCAGGCAAACTTGGGACTCAATGCTAAGCTTCTCCGGGAAGCTGGCAGCACATGCCAAGCATGCTGAGCATGCCTAGACTTGGACTGGACTAGCTTAGGACCTGACATCATCCCAGCTTGTAGCAGAGATCTCTAAGCACCAGAGGATGAGGCCAAGGAAGGAAAACAAGGTCTGACCCACCTGAGTCATTTCTGAGGTCAATTGCTCTCTGGAATACACTGTGGCCTCCGGCAGCCTTAGCACAATGCCTAACCTTCATGGGTGCACTAAGAATAGCTGTTGAACAGAATGGATCAATAAAAGGTTATAGACCAAGGTCGAATCAGAATCTGAAGCCTGAAAATCATTATCTTCTCATTTCCCACCATCAACATCATCAAAATTATTTTCTCACTTCCACATTCCGGCAGAAGTCATAATTTCTGTCACAGTGCCCTGGACTGACCTTTTAGTTCTTTTCTGTGGTCCTGAGCTCCTGGCCTTGCGAGTCTCTCCTGGGGACTAATAATTCCCATTTGATTACCTCCCAACACCTCAATTAATTTATGTGGTGCTGTCTGGTCAGGACCTTATCTTCGTCTAACGTGAACCCGAGAAAGGAGCACCTCTGGGTCACATCCTTGAAATGCCAAGTACCTTCATTAATGCTCGGCTCTGGTGCAAGTAAGAGACCCATGAACTCCTTGGAGCATGGGTGTGCAGGGTATGGGTCAGAGGGCACCTGGCAGCCCTAGCCAAGCCAGGGCTGTCCATGGCTGAGCACACTAATTAGATGGCCAGGCTGGACACTGTCGGCGGTTCCGACTACTGTCCTGACACACATCACCATCCCATCACCAAGGATGGAAGTTTCTAAACTCTGCTGGATGTGAGCCACAGTAGGGGAAGCACTTTGCAGTGTGACCCCGTGTGCTCTGCATACGATGTAGTCCATCATTCCAAAACACACTTAATTCACATTTTACTATCGCTGGAATTTGAACATGTCTTGCAAACTAAGATGCCATGCAATTAACCAGCAGGGCTTTTGGTTCTTTCTGAGTGGTACCCAAGCAGTGCAGTTTCTTTCAATGTTGTCACTGCTACCATTTAGTCAACTTCGCCGCCCTCTGATGCATCTGATTCTACTTGCTGCATGCTGTCACAGGGACGTAGAAAGCCTGCTAGTAGAGCCTGATTAAAGAATTTCTAGGAAAAGAGTAGACCTGAGATTTGCAAGGACTGAACTATCAGGCCAGCAGTAGGGAGGTATATAATGAAAAACATAGAAGAAAAAAGTATCGTGAAACTTTACATCTATTAAACTGGAATTTCTGATCTACCTCCCTTACTGCTTAACCACGGAGACATAGGTGAATTATTTAAATTACTGAGTGTCTCAGTCTTGTCACCTACAAAATAAATAAATAAATAAATGTGTTAACAGCACTTCTCCCATTCAGAACAAGAGCAACTAGAATCACAAAAATTAAAAAGCAGGAAGTGTTGACCAAGGACCTGCACGTAATAGGTAGACAAAATATGGCAGTGACTGTGACACTGGCAGTGTTGATGGTTCTCGAGAAAAAGCGTCATGAAAAAGGCAAACACCCTGGGCTCCCACTGTGACACCAGCTAGCATGAAGACATGATTACCAACCACAGTGTGGCATATTTTATTCAATTAATTGCACATTTTTTTTACCATTACAATTAACACACTAATTCTTCTTCACGTTGAGAGCCACATATAATCCTCCTTCTGATGGTGCCCGATTACCAAGGTACCCTCCTGGGCATCCTTTGTTTCAGTAAATATCTGTATAGTTTAGGCATGCTGCTGGCTGACTCAGTCAAGGCTTTCTGATCCAGCCATATTCACTTTGGGTTTTGTTAGTTAAGTTGTGTGTCCAATGAATTTCTTCGCTCTCTCCCCGTAGCAATGCATTCTTCCAGCATCATGTTCGCTCATCGATTATTACGGCTTACTGAACTATTTGAACTTGATCAGCCCCACACCACTTTTCTTCTTTTCGTTTGCGCTCACTGTTCTCTGGTAGCAGGGCTCTCTGTCAATCCTCGCTGGCCTAGATGAACACCCCTGCATCAGCATCTATTTGATCTCCCCTCTGATGTCTCATTAGCATTTCCTCTCAAGTTGCTTGAGGTTATTTCCCACGATCCCGCAATTAACTGTTTTAAAACTTTTAAACCTTGGAATAGATGAACGAATTGCCCACAGATGCAGAACAAGTTTGGAAGACGTAAATTAACCCTTGGAAACAAGTTCCACCATGAGGACTATTTCAGGCTCTTTATTAGGTTCAAACTAGGTAAGGCATATTGAATATGATATGCTGAAGAGATCAGAAGTTTCATTTCATACTCATTAAGTAAGTAAATGTTTGGAGATTTGGATGATTTTAATACACAGGCGCTTCTTGCTTGTCACTTGGTATTGTCAACATTTCTAAACTAACAGGTTTGTCTTCTTTGTGAATTCTGGGTGCTAAAGTAGTCACTAAATTAACTGGATTTAATTAATGTGTGGACTTAATAACTACAAAATGTGTGAAACAGTTTTATGTAGACCTGTGGGAAAGTAGGTAGGCAGGTGGGTATGCAGGTAGGCAGGTAGGTAGGAGAAAGGATATTAGAGAAAATAGAAAGGACAGGAAGAGAAAAAGATAAATAGGGGTGGTGGATAAAGCAATTCAAAGCAGACAATTAGGATCTTTATTGCTATTATTTAGTCTTGATTTTTAAATTAGGCGTGTGACACACTGATGTGATCTATCACTGGTGTTATAGATCTTAGTTTGCCAAGGACATTTACCATCACTGTCTCCTAATTACTCAGACACAGAGGAAGAGAAAATGTCCCCATGTGACTGAGGAGACCATGGAAGCTCCGGGAGCTGAAGTGGCTGCACCTAATGTACCAGTGTCAGATCTGTAACCCAAGTCCTGGACTCCTAAATCAGTGTCTTTTCTCATCTTCCAGGTCACCAGAGGTGACAAGAGGGCATGCTGGAAGAAACACGTCACTGCTTTCCTCCTTCTTTCTCCTCAAGATCTTGGCTCTATTTAAAATTTAGAATGTTCTAGGTGAGCGTGATAGGACACAGGTATAATCCCAAAATCTGGGAAGCTGAGACAGGATTAGAAGTTGAAGGCAAGCCTTGACTGCAAGCCCCTGTGTGTTAGAAGTTGGTCTGATGTCTGTTACTACCTCTCAAAATCCAGGTACATCTAACCTTGTTGTGTAAACCTACCTGATTGGCTAATTAAGTGGCCTACAGGCAGGGCAGAATGGGGTAAGCATGACTAAGGTTCCTGGGCTTGGAAAGGACAGAGAGAATCACGGGAGGCAGATGGACAGAAAAAGAGGATGAAGAAGGATGCCACAATGGGTTAGCCTGGAGAAGAAACCACATGGGACCTGGAGGATAATGGTGTGGAAAAGCCCAGATGAAGAATAAAAGCAAGTATTTATGAGTACATGGATAGAAGATAGGATGGTAAAGGAGGATGGCATGGGATGGGGTCTGGGAGATGGATGGTGAGGTGATTCAGACAGCGTAGGTAGGAATATCTGTCCGGCCCAAAGTAAATAAGGCAATTATAAAATGTAAAAGGTGTCTTGTCTTGTCTTGTGATAGCAGGCTAGACAATACCACCGTGGTAATTATAGGGCAAATAATAATAAACATTATATAGCCCAACACCCTATATTTTTTAAAATTTAGTGCAACACCTGTGCCAAATGAAGAAACAAACAAACTATAAACAATGGAACCATCTAAAGGATTCATAGCCCTTGGCCCAAGATATTTTATCTTTCTCAGAAAACAACATTCAAACATAATGAGGGACTGGGGACATAGATCAGGTAGTAGAACCCTTCCATGCATGCATGAATCCCTGGGTTTGACCTCCAGAAACCCCACCACCACCTCCCTTCACTGTGGAGGCACCAACCTCCACCTCAGAAAACTAGAAACAAACTCCTCGCCAGTTTTCCTGACCAGCTCTTTTTGAAGCCTAAGTCTTCTTGTTAGTGGGAACACTGAGCTAAGAAAGACACCATTCTCATGTCTTAATATAATTTATTTCTATCACCTAGACATTTGACACCTAACCTCTGACTGTCACAAGCCAGAGGATCAATTTCTGATGCTTTCTGGTAAATTCAATTCCCGAGTGCTGTTTGCTGACTCTCTTGTCTGTGATCTTTCTCTGATGGATCTTAGATCAGATGTCAGAATGAAGCTTGGGTCTTGTATGGCTAGGGCAGCCTCACTTAACCAAGTGAGTTCATGGTATGTGTAGCACATGCCGGGATGCCGGCACTTTGTACCAGTTAATTATAATTCTCATATCCATCTATAATGTTGTTAGTACTATTCCCAATTTACATATGGGAAAACTAAGGCTTAAGCAGGCTTAGCAAGCTCATTGGTGTGGAATAGCTAATGAGTGGTTGGGCAGGAATTCAAATCTAATTTTGCCCCACGCCAGAGCCTGCACTGTGCAAGCACACCCCACCACCCACCCAAGCAACAACCCCCTCATACTTGTTAGTAAACGCACGAGAGCTCTGTTTCCAGACCCCAACATACCAAAAGTTTGGACTCAGGCTTTTTAGGGGAGGTATCTTCTGGCTCAGTTCTGCAACAGCATGAACAATTTTGACAGTGATGGGTCCAGGCAAAAGGCTCTCTCAAGCCGGATAGGGGTAAGAAACAGGCAGAAAATAAGAGGTAAGTGCATTACAGATTATGGGCAAAGGGCTTGGGCAAAGGAAAGATTCCACTGTGCTGAGAAATGACCTTATCCCAGGAAAGGAAGAAATACCTACTACCTGCTGGCTGGATCATGAGATACTAGTGTAACAATGCAGCTGGAAGGGGAAAGAATGCCAAGAGAAAGAAGCTATGGCTCCAACCCTCCTTCTACACTCCAGTGGTGTGAGAGGAAGGAGCTGAGCCATAGCCGGGAACCTGAGGGCAGTGGAAGCAGAAGTAGCACTGGAGTTGTGTGGGGGGTCAGGCTGGGGGCACCTGGGAGAGTTAGCCCCATGCTGCATTTGTGTTTTACATAAAGCAGGTTTTCATAGACCTTGAGCCTTTTGACTGGCAGATTCCAGAAACAGAAATAACAAAAGCACAGTGCCTGAACGAATAGGTTCTACTGAAAAAGCAGATTCCTTACTGAATGGGATAGGGCCGGTGGTCAGGGGCAGCCCTGGCAACAATAATTTCTGATTGCAGAGGCAAAAGGCTAAGAGAAAAAAAAAGCTACATGTCCTTTGCCCTTGAAGTGCAGACGCTCTCCAATCTGTTGTATATTAGGCAGAGCACAGAAGGACAGAGCGGGAGAACAAAGCAACAACAGCTGGGTTGGGGACAGCTAGTAGACAATGCAGCAGTGGGTAGGACTACCTTAGAGAAGTCTTGACTAAGAGAAGACTCTCCATTGATGGATTTTGAGTCTTGCAAGATAAAGAGGGGTGACTTATGTGGGAGAAGAGCAGCATTCCTGGCAGGAAGCTCTGGCGTAGCCCAATATCATTATTTTGGTCAGAGAGCATGGTTGCTTTGATTGGCATGTAAAGAGGTGGGCAGGTGCCATGAGAAATTCCTGACTGCAGTGACTATGACACCTTGGTGGCTTCTGTTTCTTGGCATATGAATTGGAGAAACAATGCCTGACCGATAGATGTTGAGAGGATTCAAAGGCATGGTGCACCTCAAGGGTCCAGCTGCCTTCTCATTATTAAATAATGTTCTGTGGATGGTCAGTTCCTTTATACTTGCTACAGCCAGAAGGTCATGGGCAAGAGGGGCTTGCATTAGTTGTTCTTCTCAGTTCTGTGACCAAACATCTGATGGGTAGAGTTCATTTTAGCTTATAGTTTAAGAAGAGAAAAAGATCCAATAACTCACCTCTTCCAGAAGGTTCCACAACCTTTCCAGACAGTACCAGCAGCTGAGGAGCAAACGTTTAGACACAAGACCCTGTGGGGACCATTTCAGATTCAAGCCACAATGGGACTTCCCTTCTTCAGACTCAGAATATCACTGAAAGTGATCTTAGGCAGCTTTGCCTCAGTCGGTAGACTGCTGGCCTAGCATGACCCAAGTCCTGAGTTTGATCCCTCTTAAGGAATAAAACCAGATATGGTGGCATACACCTGTAATCCTAATAGCTAGAATGTGGAGACAGTTCAAAAGTTCAGCATTCTTATCTATAAGTCCAAGACCAACTCTGGCTACATGAGATCAAATTAATGATCATAATAATGAACATGAGAGATGCCAGTTTTGATGTTGCATGCATGCAATCCCAGCACTTAGGAGCCTGTGTCAGAAGAAGAGAGATGTAGGCTAGCCTGAACTATAGAGCACAACACCTTTTCAAAACAAAGTGAAGCAAAAAAGCTGTACTTTGTAGCCCACCTCACAAACAGCATTATGCCTCCCTCTACTTGCTCAAAATGTTAGGCAGAGGACTCCCCTGCGCATCCTGAATAGCTGCACCCTCTCTTCCTTCCACCATGGTTTTCAGTGTAAAGTTGCCTGTCCACTGAAGATGAGAGAACAGTCCAGTAGGGTCTGGATGAAGTCTTGGGGTACCTGTTCTGACAACCTCTGCCCCACTGCATGTCTGTCTGCATGTCTGTCTGCATGGTACGCATGTCTGTATGTATTATGAGTGTGTGAACATGTTCCTGACTCTGTGCATAAATGTATAACTTTCTCTGCAATTCTAATGGCCAGAGAAAAGGCAGGGGAGGGGCAATTAAAGCCAAAGATAATTGTCATTGATCGATCTACTTAATGGTCCGAAAATGTCCAATTAGAGCAGTATGCACAGCTGGCTGCTGAGCTACAGAGCTGCGTGGCGTTCTGCTTTAATCAAGGTGTCCCATGGATGGCCACAGTTAGCATGGAAAGACCCGTTGGGATTTAACCTCTATTTGTTCATGCCCTTCTTCCCAGGGTGAGGATGTGGTGAGATGGCATCACCATCACATCCTGAGGTGGCCAGGGAGGACACTCATCTTTATGAAGCACAAGGCGCTGCGTTTGGTAGTATTCTTCCTTTTCTTTATGTAGATGAGCTGAAGGTGGGGTGTCATCAGGATGAATCTAAGCAAGAAAAGCCCAAGAGAGAGACTCCATCTAGTGGTGGTCACCTGCAGCTCTGACTGTCCTTAAGCCAAAGAGACTATGACTTGCTTTCTACCTCTCCCAAGTCTGTGACATCAGGAATTCTACTGAGTCTCTGAGCAAAGAGAGCAAGATGCATAAAACCCAACAAGCTGCAGTCCTTTCCACATCATTATCCTAGCCAGAGCCACCACGATGCTCTGGATGGGCTTTTAAAAGATGAAGCCTTTGCCAGGTGCTCACTGCAATAATCTGTCACCTGTATATTGGCCCTTCATATGGGAAGTATTCAATAACCGTCTATGGAATAAATGTGAAAGAAGGAAAACAGGAGACAGCCTGAGCTGCCAATCTGCAAAAGCCTTTTACGGTCCCCCTTTCCAAGCCAGGCTAGCTAAGAGAACCAAAGTGAGCATCTTTCATATGGGGCAATCTTCAGAGCTCAACCCTAGCAATCTTGTTTTCATGGAATACAGTGGGAGCTGCACGTGGAGGCTGAAACGCTGAAGCCTAGCTAGAGCTGTGAAAAATGAGAAACTAAGTTTTCCCCAAGACTGCGGTCTCGATCCACTTAGAGAACTGTGGTCTTTGTAAACTATTCAGTGCAAGTGTGCATTTCCAGGAGATGTGTCTAACCGAATTTCATCTCTAGACACTATGAAGCTGTATTATTAAAAAAAAAATCTGAGACCCTATTCATGGTACAAAAAATTCTTAGAAAAGCAGAAATAGAGACATTTCATCCACTTGACAAAAAGCACCCAACAAAACCTCCATGGCTTACATGTCTGAATGCTTTTTAAGACTTGGAAGCAGAGATAAACCCCTTTCCTCACTTTTGTGCAAAAACAGTGCTGCAAGCCCTTGCTAGTGCAACAGGCAAAAAAGGGAAACAACAGACCAAAAGAGGGGTTCATAAAGGAGTAACTGAATTTATATCTATTTGAAATGATGTTATTGTCACTTAGAAAGTTAGGAACAAACTTGGGAGACTAGGAAGCGACTTTGGCAATACTTCGGGATGGAAGGGCAGCACACAAAAAATTCAGTTTTGTCTCTACACACTAGAGTATCAGCCAGACTTAGTGGTGTTACAACAAAATACCCGAGAGAGCACTGAAAGGAGGAAGGGTTAATCTGGACTAGAGGTTTCTGCTCACCGGCGCTGGGCTGGGCTTGACACAGTGTAGTCACCTGGGAAGGCTAGATGCCTCAGGCTCCTCCCACTTTAACTTGTCACATTGATGACTGTAGCCTAGAAATGTAGGCTGAATAAGCCCTTTCCACCTTAAGAAAATTTTGTCAGGGTATTTTTTTTTTAAATCAGAGCAACAGGAAGCTAAACTCAGACGGTCACTGTTCTCTGTCCCAACAGCACACCGTGACGCCCTGAGGCATGTGGCAATTTCACTCACCTCAGAGTCTAGGATACAGAGAGGAAGGCAGTCCAGGCTCTCTCCTTTGCTCCTTTCTCTTTGTCCAGGCCCTCAAACTATGGGATGAAGCTACTCTCATTCAGGACATGTCTTCCTTCCTCTCTTAGTCAGTCTTTTCTGGAAATATCTCACAGACATACACAGAGATGCGCTTTCTGAGTCTCTTCAGTGCCTCACCGCCCAAACAAGACAGCAAGACCAATCAATTCAACTAGCATGAAAAGCATCGTCCAGTAAAACAACAACAAAAATGTACTGTTTACAGTTGTCAAAAACTGAAATGTTTATAGCCAAAATACACACAGAATTTCATGTTTGAAATTACATACTTTTATAAAATAAAGCAAATGTATTTTTAATTAATTAATTAATTAATTATTGTATTCACTTTACATGCTGATTATAACCCCTTCCTCCTCTCCTACCAATGCCACCTCCCTCCTCTTCCCCCATCCTTCTTTGTCTGTTTCTCAGAGAAGACCCCCAGCAACCCACCCCAGCTCATCAAGTCTTATCAGAACTGATTGCATCCTCTTCCCTTGTGGCCTGGCAAGGCAGCCAAACTCTGATGGGGGGGTAATCAAAAGTAGGTAAGAGTCCATGTCAGATACAGGCTCCACTCCCTTTACTTGGGGACCCACAGGAAGCCTGAGATGCCCATCGGCTACATCTGTTTAGGGGGCCTCTGTCCAGTCTATGTTTGTTCCTTGGTTGGTGATTCAGTCTCCACAAACCCCTTTGGGCCCTGGTTAGTTGGCTCTGATGGTCTTCTTGTGGAGCTCCTCTCACCTTGAGGTCCTTCTATATTTTCTCCCTCTTTTCCACAAGACTCCCTATTCTCCACCCAATGTTTGGCTATAAGTCTCAGCATCTGCTTCAATCCCTGTCAGTTTGGAGTCTCTCAGAGGACAGCTGTGCTAGGCTGCCATCTACAAGTGTAACAGAATATCATTAACAGTTGATTATAATTATCAGTAATAAATTGGCTCTCTCTCATGGGGTGGGTCTCAGGTTGGACCAGGCATTGGTTGGACATCCCCTTCATCTATGCTCTATCTTTATCCCTGCACATCTTTGTAGGCGGGGTAGATTTTGGACTGAAATTGTGGGTGGGTTCCCCTCCCTCCACTAGGAGTCCTGTCTAGTTAGTGTCATCTTCAGCCTCCATGATCCCTGCTGCTAGTAGTCTCAGCTAGAGTCACCTGCATATGTCCCCAGAAGCTGCCCTGCCCTAGGTCTCCAGCTTGCCACAGACATGCGTCTGCCCAGGGTTTCTCTTCTCTCTGCAGGCCCTCTTTGTCCATCCGCCCTTGCCCACAGGTCTCATCTCTAACCTCATCTCTCTCTGCCCTCCTTCTCCTACCTTGTTCCCTCTCCTCAGCCACTTCCACTGTCTATTCTGTTTCTCCTTCTGAATGAAATTTAAGCATCCTCCGTTGGGTCCTCCTTGTTATTTACCTTCTTTGTGTCTGTAAATTGTAGTATGTTTATCCTTTACTATATGACTAAAATCCTCTTATGACATGCCATGTGTGTCTTTCTGGATCTGGGTTAACTCACACAGGATGACCTTTTCTAGATGCCTCTATTTGCCTACAAATTTTATGATTTCCTTGTTTTTAATAGTTGAGTAGAAGATTCCATTATGTAAATTCCCACAGTTTCTTTATCCATGCTTTAGATAATGGACATATAGATTCTTTCCAGATTCTGGCTGTTAAAAATAAAGCTGCTATGAACATAGTTGAGCAACTGTCTTTGTTGTGTGTTAAAGCATCTTTTGGGTACATGCCCAGGGGTGGTATAGCTGGGTCTTAAGGTAGATCTATTCCCAATTTTCTGAGAAAGCACCAGAGTGATTTCCACAGTGGTTGTACAAGTTTGCACTCCCACCAGCAATGGAGTGTTCCCTTTCTCCACATCCTCACCAGCATGTGCTGTCACTTGAGGTTTTGGTCTTAGCCATTCTGACTGGTGTAAGATGGAATCTCAGAGTCATTTTGATTTACATTTCTCTAATGACTGAGGACACTAAACATTTCTTTAAGTTCTTCTTGGCCAGTTAAGATTCCTCTGCTGAGAATTCTCTGTTTAGCTCTGTGCCTCATTTTGTAATTGGATTGTTTGGTTTGTTGGTGTTTCATTTATGTTCTTTATATATTTTGGATATCAGCCTTACAGAAGCCTGAGTTGTTGGTGTTCTGGTCAGGAAGTTGTCTTCTGTACCAATGAGTTCAAGGGCTCTTCCCCACTTTTTCTTCTAATTGATTTATTGTATCTGGTTTTATGCAGAGGTCTTTGATCCACTTGGACTTGAGTTTTGTGCAGGGTCTTTATTATTATGGGTCTTTTTGCATTTTTTTTTACATGTACACATCCAGTTAGACCATTTGTTGAAGATGCTTTCTTTTTTCGAGTGTATGGCTTTGGCTCCTTTGCCAAAAATCAAGTGTCCGTAGGTGTGTGGGTTTATTTCTTGGTCTTTGATTTGATTCCATTGATCAGCTAGTTTATTTCTATGCCAGTATCCTGCAGTGTTTAATATATTGCTCTGTAGTATACTTTGAAGTGAGACATGGGGATACCTTCAGAAGTTCTTCTATTGTATAGTATTGTTTTAGCTATTCTGGGTTTTTGTTTTATTTTATTTTGTTTTGTTTTGTTTTTCCATATGAAGTTTAGAATTGTTCTTTCAAAGTCTGCAAAGAATTGCTTTGTTATTTTGATGAGAATTACATTGAATCTGTAGATTGCTTTTGGTAGGGTGGCCACTTTTACTATGTTATTCCTACCGATCCATGAGTATTAGACATCTTTCCATCTTCTGATATCTTCTTCAGTTTCTTTCTTCAGAGCCTTAACTTTCTTGTCATCCAGGTCTTTGACTTGCTTGGTTAGAGTTACACCAAGATACTTCATATTATTTGTGGCTACTGTGAAGGGTGTAGTTTTCCTCATTTCCTTTGCAGCCCATTTGTTGTTTGTATACAGGAGTACTACTGACTTATTTTGAATTAATTTTGTCTCCAGCCACTTTATAAAGCAAATATCTTAATAAATGAAGATACATAGAAGTGTTCCCAGACTGATGGATTCAACACATCAGTTCTTCACTTTAATTGATTTTCCAGGGTTCATGCAATTCCTTGTAAAATCCAAGAAACATTTTTGCAGCTAGGCATAGATTACTGTAAAAAAGACAAGGCAACTAGCACAGTTTAACAGGTTTGAAATAGAGAATTAAGTGGTAGGAATCAGTCTGCGTGACTAATTGGTAGATAGCAGGGTCATAGGTGTAACTACTGAAGAACAACCAGGAATCCCTGCAGTGCTGTTGTGGTCTGTGTACTCCTGAGGGGATGCCGACATCTTTCTTGCAGTGCTGGTGATCTCTGCCTTCTGCCAGGATGCTGACATCTTGGTCATGGTATAATTTTAGAAGACATTAGTAAGCAGGAATGAGATGTATGGGATCTGTCTTTTTTTTTTTTTACAGCTGTATATAAATTTGAAATTGTCTCAAAACTTAAAAAAAAAAGAAAACTCTAGATCTAATAAAAAATTTTATAGAATTTTGAGCATGTGCGTGCTTGAGAGTGAGTGTTCACATGCGCGCACACACACACACCCACACTGGTGCACACAGAGTGGGTGACATTTGAGTAAAGTCTATAATCTAGTTAATTGTATTGGTTTAGTTAAGTGCATTGTGCTGATGTCAATTTCCTGCTTTTGATAATGTAATACATTATGCAAAATGCCGAGAAAAGCTGAGTGATAAGTCGATGGGACTGCTCTGCTAATTTTTGCAAATTCTTGTGAGTCTATAATTATTTCAAAATTTAAAAAGTTTTTCTAAGTGCCGAGAAGAGAAAGGAAAGCATTTATTAAGAGGCAGAATGTGAGATTACCGCCCTAAGAGTTCCCTGAAAGCAGGCCTTCCTTCTAACTTTCCAGCAGGTGTATTCTGCAAAATGGCAGTGTAGCCTCAGGGGTCTTCCAGATCAGCCCTCACAGCAGTCATGGGTGGGAGGTGTCCAGGTTTCCCTCCTCTAGATCCCAAACTGTTGTAAGATGGAAACAGTGCTCCAGGAGCTACGGGTTACTGCAGAAGGTAAGGTGAAAGTAGAAGCCGTAGGCTGGAGTTATAGCCATGCCTCTCTATTTAGATCTGTTTGCTGGTTCTGCTCCATCTTGCAAACAGCTGCTTCACGTCAGGCATTAGGAAAATGAAAGGGGCAGAGGATACAGCCTCCTTTCTGCTGCACAGACTGTTCTTGGAATGGTGGAATTGTGAGGCAGATGGGGACACATCATCCTGACAGGGTGTGGCAGAAATCCCAGAACAGTGTGCACACACATGTGTGCGTATGTATGGTGCATGCACAAGACTGATTAACTTGTCCCATAATAGAAGGGCCTCATCTGCTTGCCCATCTGTGAAATGGGGATGCTGCCAACATTCCTGGTACCCTAGGTCCAACTGGCTCCCAGCAGGAGCTATAATCTGGGATAGTGGGTTTAGTATTCAGGTCCTAAGGCAACAGGATCAGACTGTAGGGATGTGAAGGGAGACAAAGCCTGCTCTCAGGGCCCAATGCAAGGCAAGAAAGAGGGGAGGGCTGTGTGCTCCTGCTGGAGTCTTTGTGGGAATGCTGGATGGATAGTGTAAGCACAGCCCAGTGCTCTGGGGCCCACAGAGCATTAGTCATAGCTAACACACTGAGTGGTAGTCATACCATGGTGGGATGTCACGCTCTTAGCAGCCCCCCTTGGGTAGATCCTACCCTCCCCTAGCTTAGAGTGGATTAAAAAGGTTCAGAATGGCTCCATGTCTGGTATGAAATTGAGCATTTGAGGTAGAGTAGAACTCAGAGTCCCAGTTCTAGAGCTCATGCTGTTCACAACTTGAATGTTTCATTCACAACTTGAATGTTTCTTTGTGTTACCTACTTTCTTGCTGACACTTTTAGAGAGAGCTGGGACCAGTCACCTGTCAGCTCTGAGGCTAATTCAAGGTATGATGCTAACGGCTGGTGAATCCTTTCCCCTGCCTCAGGAAAGCTGCCCCTGATAGCCAGAGGAAATGCCATCCATGGAGAGAGGACACGAGGCTTCCTAAATTCTCCCATGTTTGTCTCCAGTGATTCCAGTGACTAGGAAATGTGCTCTAGCAAGCCAAAGACCACACCAAGGATCTGGAACACACCTGGCCTGCTAATGCTGAGAGTAGACAGACGCTGGTATCAAGAGGTTGGAGATGGGGCCTCTTGGTGCAGCTCGGTGGTAGGGAACTGGCTTCGTGTGTAAAGATCTAGGTTTCATTCCCAGCGCCAACAAACACCGAAACTCTAAAAGTAGGAACCAAATCCCAACTCTGCCAGTTCCTAGCTGGATGACCATGGTAAGTGTTTACCCTCTTTGTCTTGGTGGTATTTCTGTAGTGGAAAGAAAGGAAACAATACCTTTGGTCCCAGAGGACTCAACAAGTACAGAGTAATGGTATTAGACTACAAAGGGCTTCAGACCTTATGCTTTATTTGGTGGATGAGACTCTTCTGTTCTACCTGGAAAGAAGGAAGCCAGAAGATTAGTTGGGATGGAAAATTCTCTAGCCCTTTCCCATGCTTCCGGTCAAGAAAACTTTGGCTTTCTAAATCCTGTGTTCTGCTCCAGCACCGCCTCACTAGTGGTGACCTCCTAAGCATGTGTTAAAGCAGCCCTACCCCACCCTGGCCCCTCTCCTGCATTCCCTCCCCCCTTTTCAAAGCCTTTGCCATCATTTGGGTTGTTTGAGATAATTACATAGACTAATGTATAACACCCTAAAAATGTAGGGAGTTTGGCACATGTGATCTCCTCCAGTGGAAGGAATTATGTCTCCATGCAATTTCAGAATCTTCAGTCTCCTGGAGATTTTGACCCTAGCTGGCAAGAAGAAACATTGGGCCAGTTACACCTGCTCCTTGGCACCTGGCTGCAGGCCTGCATGTGATTCTGTCTCTGGTATTGTTTTCTTCATTCACTAGTTTCTAGAAGTTTAAGAAAGCTGCAAATTATGCTGGCCATCTTCCCAGGCTTTCAGTTGGGAGTGATTTGCTTAACTTGGAACTTGTGATGTGGAAGGAGGCACACAGAATCCAGAACTGACCAGTTTAGGCCAGGATTCTGGTCTCCCACTTATTGCCAGGAACCCCCACCACTGTTTAAAAATGAGATCTCTACATGTGGCAGAATTTCAGATGTATTCAGCCATTCACAGGACAGTCTGTGGAAATGATTTCATATGTTTCAAAGAAAAAACCAAAAACCTAAAACCTAAAAACCTAAAAGGTAAAATTACACCTCTTTTATAGAGGAAATTAAGATTTAAAAAGTTAGAGGAGTTTCGGTAGATGGCTCGGATGTTAAAGTGTTTGCCTTCCAAGCATGAGGTCCTAGCACCCACATGAAAAACAAAAAACAAAAACCAAAAATCCTGTTGTGATGACTCGCTTGTAACCAGTTAGGAAGGTAGAGTCAGAAGACTCCCCAGGGCTCAACGGTCCACAGACTAACCTAATGGATGAGCTCGAGGTCCCAGTGAAAGATCCTGTTTCAAAACCAGTGCGGACTGGTTCTAGAAAAATTCCTCAGCAATTAAAAGGCTTACACTGCCCTTCAAGCAACTGAGTTTGGTCTTTAACACCCACCCCAGGTGGCTCACAACAGCGCATAACTCCAGCTCCAGGGGCTCTGATGCCCTCTTCTGACCTCCATGGGCACCCTCGTTCCCAGCAGGAGCACATATTCCACTTCAAACACAAGCATATAATAAATAGATAACAAATGAGTGAGTAAATAGTAAAAGAATCTTATCCCAGTTAGGAAGACAGTCATTAAGAAAACAAATAACAAAAAAAAAAAAAAAAAAAAAAAAATACCAGTCCAGCAACCACGAAAGACAGTATGGAAGTTTTCCAAAACATTCAAAATAGACCTACCATATGAGCCAGCTAGGCCCCTCCTGGGTATTTTTAACCAAAGGACTGTTAGCCAATGTGTTACGACGACACTTGTGCATCTGTGTTTACCGCAGTACCACTCACAATAGCTACGTTATGGAACCAACTTAGGTGTCAAAAAGCAGAAGGAAGAACAGAGTTATATGATTTGCAGGGGGAAAAAATGTATTCAATGCAATGAAATCCATTAGGTGGATTAAGCCAGATCAGAAAGACAGATTTTGTGTGTTTTCTCTTATTTGGGGATCTACATAAAACCATATATGTATAAACGACATGAAAGTAGAAGCCAGACTGTCTAATGGGACAGGGACTGTAACAAGATGGGGGGGGCAACAAACGGGGGCAGTCATGAGGGGGTCATGTGTATGCTCAATATGCAGCACGTTCTTGTATGAAAACTTTAAAATGAAGTCATTTTAAACAATAGTGAAAGGGCTGGCCTGATGACCTGAGTTCCATCCTTGGTATCTACATGACGGAAGGAAGAAAACAACTCTGATACACACACACACACACACACACACACACACACACACAATGTAATTTTTTTTTAAGTTAAAGATTTGGCCACTAGAGAAGGCAGAGGCAGGTGGATCTCTGTGAGTTCGAGGTGAGCCTGGTCTACAAAGTGAGTCCAGGACAGCCAAGGCTACACAGAGAAACCTTCTGTCGATGTTTCTCTGTGTAGCCTTGAGAGAGAGAGAGAGAGAGAGAGAGAGAGAGAGAGAGAGAGAGAGAGAGAAAGAAAGAAAGAGAGATTTGAACGGGTGGTGGGTGAAGACAGGAGGATCAGGTGGGGAAGGTGAAGGGAGGGACTCCTGAATGTGTGAATGACTGGATCTTTGATTCTCCTGCCTGCTCTTGGGACTCTTTTCCTTTTGTTGAGTTGCCTTGACTAGCCTCAGTGTGATAGGTTTTGTTTTATCTTATTATATTTTATTGTGTCATGACTGATTTTTATCTCTTATAAACATAGGTGTTTTTTTTTTTTCCTCTAATGAGAGACAAAAAGGGAATGTGGAGAGGAACTGAGAGGAGTAGAGGGAAGGGAGACTGTAATCAGAATATATTGTGTGAGAAAAGAACCTATTTTCAATAAAAGAAAAAAATGAAAAAAAAAAGTTAAAGTTAGTACCAACCTCAGGTACAGGAAAATGCAGCTCCCTTTGAGCCTTGTTCTTCTTTCTCAACCACATAATGGACTTTAATTCACATCTTGCAGTCTCCTGTAAGGCTGTAGTAGCCTTGTCTGGGAAGGGTGGAACAATGGTAGACCCTTGTAGACTCTCTTTCGTTTCCCCCGTGGCTGAAGGCTCACTGGGAACACAGAGGTTCAGCACAGCCCCACTTCTGGCGAGGTGTACAGGTCAAGTGCAGACAGAAAATTTGCATAAGCAAAAGTGAAGCTGGGCCTGTTCCCTTTTGAACAGAGTTCTGAGCACACCTTTCCCCATTTAGAGCCCCTGTGATAAGAAAGAGAGGAGCAGAGCTCTGTGATCCCCTTGGCATGCCTTCCCAGCTCTGAGCGTCCATCAGTAGCTTCCTTTTGGCCTGGGAAAAAATCAAACGCAGTCCTGGAAGGACAGACGTGTGGTCTCTCTTCCTAGCAGTTATCAAAGTCTCCATGGTCCAGCAGAGTCATGTCAGAACCAGGAGATGTGACTTGGACACAGGTTTAAAAAAAAAGAGAAGAGATGTTTCTTGTTTTGCATATAGTCATGTCTATTACCGTTTTAAATCTATCATCCCATTCATTCTATAAACTAATTGTTTTAATTATGACACTTTTATACAGGTGTATAATATACTTTATATTCACTCATCGTTACCCTTGCTCTGTCTATTCCCCAAAGTTATTCACAGAAATCAAAAAAGCTAAGGGCAGTATTTTGATTGGCTCCTCTCCTCTCTCAGTCATTCTAAGTCCCTTATCTCCCTCTCTCTTGGTCTTCTACCTTTCTCTGTCTCTGTCTGTTTATGCCCACCTCCCTTTCTCTCATACACACACACACACACCCACACACACACAATACTGAAACTGTTTATAGCTCTTTGAAACACCATGGCAGCTCTATGTTGACTCCACCCCCACCAGGGTAAAGAAGCAGGTAGACCTGGCATGCAGGCGAAAGTCCTCCTGCCTCACAAACTCCTCTTGGGCTCCAGAAGATTAGAATAAATCACAGTGTCTTGGTGCATCACAGTGAGATTTAGGTGTACACAGGGAACCTGGCACAATGCCTGGTGCATGGCCATCACGTGCTACTCTTCCTCCAACTCTACATGTGTCTAGTGCCAGAAACCACAGAACCCTATCTGGATTCTCACTCTTATTTAGATTTATCTCTTCCTGCATCCTTCTAGTGGTGGTTACATTTGGCCTGTACTGATCTTCTCCTCACCGTGTTTCCAAGGACTGGCACTGCAATCTTGAAATTGTCCCTAGGCTACATGTTTTTGCTTGTCTGCCTTGGTTTGACAACTTCATCTGAACACCCATGAAGAGACACCTGGCTTTCCCTCAGCTGCACAGCTCTCCCACACAGCCATGCCTCTTGTTTGTCGTGACTGGTACATCTTGTCCTGGTTTGAGTATGGCCTGTTAAGCTGTCATCTCTAGTTTTGGTATGATGACTGCTATCATGATGGTGAGATGGTTGATTGTATTTTCCTGCCACATAAAACAGAGCAAGAATTAACAATCATGCAGCAAACTGGGTATAATGTGGCCTATGCAGTCCTCATGCTGAAAGCAAATATATTAGTGAGTTCTCTAAATCTATAATGAAGGGGAAGCAAGCCTCTCAAGCCAGGCTTGGAATGAAGCTCTGTGCTTCTGCTATCTGTTTCAAACCCTGGTGGTACTTAGGGGGTTCAGAAGAGAGAGAATTATCATTTTGTGTCATTCATCATTTGTCTTTAGAAGTGGAACAGCATGGAGGGACTGAAGGGGACGTTGGGATGTCTGTAACATTCTCCCAAGCAATTCTAGCCACAGGATTCTTTTCTAGAAAATAAATCTGAAATAAAGGAAGGAGAAAGGAGGCAAAAAAAAGCATGCTCTTGATATAACAAAGACAGCAGTATTCAGAAATAAAGCAAAAACTGTGAATTCATTCAATCATAACCTCAGGAAAATGAGTAAGAAAAGACCAAATCCTCTTCCAAACAGAGGATCAGAAGGACATCTGATTTCTACAAGTGACACAAAGCTGCACGAGCGAAGCGTAGTCCTCACACAGTCACCAGCGTCTCACTTGCCCATGGTTTGTGTATCTTTGTCCCAAAGATGGTAGATGATTTAATCCCGTCCCACTTCTATTCCTGAAGCCACAGTCCAAACCCAGGTCTAGGGTCTTCCCAGGCAAAGCCTATACGTAGCAGCATTCTTCCAAATGTGCCTGATTTTCTCTGATCTAAAACTTTTTATGCTGCTCTCTGCCTGCCGTGTGCGTCCTTCTTCTTTGGGTCTTACTTAGATGTCTCTCCTTCCAGAAAAGCCTCAAAAATCTTCCATGCCTGGGTTTCTGTTGTTTCTCTCAATTCTATAGCAGTCCAGACTCCCTCACTATGGATCTCATCATGTCTTATAATTATCTTGCTTTTCTATGTCTATTTTGCACAGAGCCAAAGCCCATGGCCTACACCAGGGCCTCTAACCAGTAAGGGCCTCTGAGCAGTAAGCCTGTGTGTTTGTGAAATTCAGAGGAGACATAGGAGTAGAGTGGAGATGCTGTTAATGTGGGTTACAAAGATGGAGCTGGAGTTTAGTTGCTAGAGGGCTTGCTTAACATACACGAAGCCACAAAGCCACGGATTAGATTCCTAGTAGTTCATAAACCGGGTGTTGTAGTATAGTCCTGGAATTTAGGAGTAGAGGCAGGAGGACCAGAAGCGTGGTTATCTGTGGCTACACAGAGAACACTAAGCCACTTTGGGTGAGGGAGAAGCGCTGATGGACTAGTGATGGATATCTTGATGGGTCATGCAAATGTGGCCTTGAACCCAAAGTAAGGTGACCTGACGAGAATGATGAAGACAAGTTAGGAAGGAGGACCTCTGAGATGAAAGTCTGAGACAGAAGATGTCCCTCCGGTGTCTTTGAACATTTTGTGTGCTGTGACAGTTCAGGAATGGGTTTCCTAATATAGTGTCACACTTTAGCAACATGACTAATGCCTTCTCACATGATGGGTCCAAGCAATACCCATATGAACCACTTACTCAGGGAAGCTCTCCAAGGCACACACACCTGAACTGTAAGTGAGAAAAGACAGGCCGTACCACCCAAGGCTGCTTTGGCCAGGCCATTAGTCATCCCATTTCCCTGGCACGCTGGCAAACTGTTCTCATCAAGGCTAATTCCATTGTGGTGATGGCACTTTTCGTTCTGAACAGCAGCCATGAGGCAGCTCTACCAGCTGAACCTAGGCCAGCTCCTCAGATCTTCAAAGTCACGTGCTCAGGGTAAGATAAGCGATCAAATGCAGCAGGAAGCAAGACAGTATTTGGGGTTCCAAGCCAACCTCTTCGTTTGCTTCAGTCGTGTGATGGGAATGAATAATCACCCCAATTACAGAGTAACCTGAAGGAGGCAAAACCACTTAACTAAATGAGGTGCTTGGGGAGCAGAAGGAGGGAGCAGTCTGCAAAGATTTTGGCAGAAGGTTCTGGGCCAGTTCCCTGGGAAGCTTATATTAAAACAAGTAACATGGTTATCAGAGCTCCTGTAGTTGGTGGCCTCAGGTACCTTTGGCAGTTTCTTTTAAAAAAAAAATGCCTGTCTGCTTCGTAATTGTCATCTCCAGGATGTTTAGAAAAGTGAATGTGAAATTAAACTTAGTCAGGATCCAACAGCGATCTAATAAAGGGCACGATTAGAATATGGAGGGGTGTGGAGCTAATCAGAGCCCTGGGGAGCTGAGGGGCTTGGCTTTCTCCTTTAGCAACTCCTCCAAGATATAATTAGCGCCAATAGTTTGGGTCTGCTCTCTGCTACTGCAACAAGCCAATCCAGAAATCACAAAAGAGTGGCAACTATGGTGAGATGGCAAGGGGCTGATGGTCTGTCACAGTCTCATGTGAAGCTGCTAGGACATCTCGCAAGTGATGCTCAAAGCCCAAGTTTCTGCCTGTCCTCCATCCAATCGGCTTCGGAAGTAACATAAGACCATGTGTCCAGCTTTCTTTTGAGCCACAGAGAGGCAGAGAGCCCCCATGCTCTCCAACAGATCAAAAAGACTTGAGTAGGCTAGGAGGCAACGGAGAAGAGCCCACATTTCTTTTATCAAAGGGAGAAGTCCCTACAGATTTTTTTTCACACAGGGTCCTGTGTGGTGTGGAGAAGCCTGGCAGGCTTCATTGCAATGCTTATTGTACACCACACAAGACAATTTGCTGTGCAGTGGGGCAGCAGATAACAGCCCCCTTCCCTTTGGGCTGTGCTAAAATACCTTATACACAACCCAGATCGGCAAGAGTAGCAACAGATAGAACACCCATCAGAATGCAAAAGTGGTGTGAATTCAGGTCTGGAACCCAAGGCCAAGGCACCAGCAGGTCAGCATTTATGAAGGTCAACTCCTCAAAGACGCATGCTCACATTTGAAAGGGGCAAAGAGCATCTTCTGGCCTCATTCTGTTCGAATGACCTTCTAAAGGTCCTCCCTTTCTTATTTCCACCACAATGGCTGTTAGTTCTCCACAGGAACTTAAGACCCAAACAGCGATTCTGCATGACAGAAGGTCCCAGTGTGGCAACTAGAAACAGAGTGACTGCCAACTGAGCCTTTCACCTTTCTCCTTGGGCTATTACATTTGTGCTATAGTTTGCACTGAGTTCTACTAGCATCAGGTTAAATAGCAGATGGTCCTGTCTGATAATGATGCCCCCTGTCCTAGTCCTTCTCTGCAACCCCTTCTTACAATACGGAACACTGACCTCTTAGTGCAGTCATGACCCACCCTCAGTGCACACAGCCTGCCTGGCCTTCAGTTGGGTTCTCCCCTCCCCAGGGTTCCAGCCTCCACCTTGCCACTTCAAGCCACCATGTGTTACGCAGTCTTCATGAAGATTGCTTGTTGGACTCTGCTAACTGATGTCTGTAAGCGGTCCCCAAAGGACTGACCTGCCCTCCACTCCCTTTGCTCACACTGTTCTCTTAGGTAGCTCCAAACTCCTTTCTTTTCTTCTCCCCATTTGGCTGATACTAAACTATGTTCAACACTAGCCTCCATGAGCCAGCTCACCTGGGCCCGTGTCTATCAAGCAGACACCCCACCCTAAGAACATGTAGAGGGCGTGTGGAGCCTGAAGTCACCCCCGCCCCCCGGGAGGGACTCTCAGTGAAGGGAGGGAGACACCAACTCACCCATAAGTTTGTCTTGTGTACAAGAACTGTAGGGATAAAGATAGAGCAGATTGGGGAAATGGCAAACCAATGACTGGCCCAATTTGAGACCTAGTTCAAGGGAGAGAGCCAGCCCCTGACACTATTGATGACACTTTGCTATGCTTGCAGACAGGAGCCTAGCATAACTGTCTTCTGAGAGGCTCCACCTACCAGCTGATGGAAACAGATGAAGAGACCCACAGCCAAAACAATAGGCCGAGCTTGGGAGTTTCGTGGAGGAATGGGAGGAAGGATTGAGGAAGCTGGACCAGTCAAGGACATTATAAGAAGACCTACAGAGTAAACTGACTTGGGCCTGTAGGGCCTCACAGAGACTGAACCACCAAACAAAGAGCATGCATGGACTGGACCTAGGCCCTCTTATACATATGTAGCAGATACCCAGGTTGGTCAGCATGTGGCTCTCCTAACAGTGGAAGTAGGGGCTCTTGCTGACTCTGCTGCCTTCCTTTGGATCCCTTTTCTCGAGCTGGGCTGCCTTGCCTGACCTCAGTGAGCAAGGAAGCCCTTAGTTCTGCTGAGACTTGATGTGCCAGGGTGGGTTAGTATCTGTGGGGGCTTCCCCTTCTTTCAGAATAAGAAGAGGGGAGGTTGGGGGAGGGGCATGAGACCGTGGGAGTGGGAGGAGAAGAGGGAGGGGGCTGTGAAGTGACTAAATAAATAAGGAGAAAGGAAATAAAAATCTGAAGCTTCAGACAGAGTATATATCATGATTTAATTTTTGGTAAATATAACTACTATACCTATTGTTCCAGGCTTATATTGGCTACAGGTTTTATTGAATAACATATTTAGCTTGTTCATTTAAAAAAAAAGGAGAACATGAAACTCAGAAAACAGTGCCTGCATCCAAGGTTGATAGTTTCACTCGTGGGTGCTCCTCCGCATAGCTCCCAGAGCTAGTGACTCTGCAGAATAAACATGAGCAGAACGGCCTTTAGCTGCATGCCTTAAGAGATGCACCCTTCTACTCTGTGCCTAGGACTCTGGCCTCGGGAGACACTGAATGATGCCGGGCCTCCTTATAGGACCTCATTCATAGGCCAGAAGAGCAGTGGGGGAGTTATCATCAAGGTCCAAAAAATGAGGGCTAACTGGGGGAAGTTTTAACCTGTTTGCCGTAGTCATGTTGCCTGTTGGTTTTCCGGTATGATGTTAAGACCCAGAGCGATTGTGCAAGTCAGACCTTCCTGTCCCTCATTTATGGGAACCTAGAAAAGGGGGCCAGGGGAAATAAACTCCCACAGAACTTCCTTGACCCTACACTCATCCCTAAACCCACAGGCAATGTGAGGTCAGAAGTTACTGCTAGCCTCCCAATATACTTGAAGCCCTGCAGGCTTTCAGCCCTTCCCTGTAGCTCTCTGCTTTACTCCCCACTGCATCTCCTGTTCCTCCAGGACTCTTAGGAGACTGTCCTTGGGGAATACCTCCTCCTGCCACCTGCCATATACCGATCAAGGGACTTGTATGATTATTGTACCGTCAGATCCTCACCAGGAGACTTGATGAGGGGGGTAGTGATGTCAATCCCATCTCAAGGGCAAGAAGGCAGCAGAGCCTCAGTCTTCTTCTTTGTAATGCGGGTATGAAGTGGCTTCCCTCTGGGAAGAATGAGATGGTCAAATGGATGAACATGTGGTAGGTTGATGGCAGGTGCTTCCACCCGCCTCCTCTTCCTTCCCCGCCTCACTTCTCTCTCCTCCTGCTTTCTTCCCTATTAGAAACAAACAAACCAGGCCTCCATATTCAGGACCTCCATGGTCTCCAGAGTAAGTTCAAGACCATCCTTGGTAACAGTTTAGTCTCAGTTTAAAAAGAGACAAACGCGAAAAGAGTGTAGCTCATTTGGCAGATCATGTTTACACACAAGACCCTAGAACCAATCCTCAGTACTAAAAGAATAAAATACATAAGGTACAAGGGGGAAGTGTTCAGTGGGGGAGGGGGAGGGGGCCCAGTGGGTAAACTGCTTACCACAGAAACACTAGGGCCTGAATTTGATCTCTCAAACCTACATAAAAGCCCTGGGCACAATGGCACCGGCTTGAAATTCCAGCCTGGGGAGGAGGCAGGTGAATCCCTATGGCTAATCTAGCCAGGCTAACCAGTGAATTAGCCTGGTCATGAGAAAGAACTTGCCTGAAATCAAACAAGCACAGCAGTTGGTGACTGGGGAACAGCACTCAAGGTTAACCTCTGTCCTCCACATACATGCACATGCGTGTCACCCTAACACACTCAAGAAGCGATGAATGATTCGTTCAAGGTCAGACACCGAGAAGGTCACAGAAATAAGAGCTGAGAACTTTAAAATGTTATATATATATATATATGTTTTTAAAAGGTTGGTATGACCCAGGCTTGTACTGAAATAGTAAAAGGAGAGTGGTCCATTACAGCCTCTTGGCCAGCTCCATGTACCTGCCACACATAGAGAAGGATGGGGGAGAATCTAGACACTAGGACACTATCAGTTCCCATCCTCTATCTCATTTCATCTTACTAACAACCTTGTAAAGTATATCTCGTGCCCCCATCCTATGAATGAGGAGATGGAGACTTTCCCGAGCAAGACATGAACTTCCCAGTTACACACCACAGGCAAGATCCGAAGGCAGTGGATTGAAACTGGCCTCGTCTGATTCCAGAAGCCTTCCTCCTTGGCCTGCCCGAGGCTGCCTCCCCAAAACAGACATTTCTCAGTCTCAATAGAAGTCTCTCTGTGTGAGCTTCGTAAACACTTTTCCCTGTGGATCCCGATGCATTTGTCCCCAGTTACTGGCAGAGTCTAATAATGGCATTGTGTTTTCCAAACTCCTCTATTCTCTGCAGGAAGTGAATGCATGCCAAAGTGTGTTTGTAGAGTGTTCTTGTTAGACTGGAAGTGTGAGGGTGCGTTAATTAAGTACAGGGTATGAGGCCATTTATATTTCGTGCTGAATGTCTTCCCCATGCCACAAGTTTTATGACAGAGCCCAGCCTAAGCCAGGTGTGAGTACCATGAGGCAGGGGAACTCACCGATAACTGAAAGCCTCAGCAAGGGGCTGAAGGCACCGGCTGTAATGTTCAAACAAGGGAAAGTCTTGCCAGTGGGTGGCAGGCTGGGATCTTCACCTACAAGTGGGATTGCTGTCCATGGATCCCACCCTCATGGATACACCTCATTGCCTTCTCACTATTAAATCTCACTGAATAATGCACACTTGTCCTGGGAGTCCCATTGGCCCCACCCCCTGGCCGCCACTTCTAGGTCCTCTTAGAGCGGGGCAGGCTTTCTTATCTATACTTCATTCTGATGGCTCAATCTCTCTTCATCCCGGTGTATTTTCTCAGCCTTCTTTGGAATGCAACCAGTAAGAGTCACCTGGTTCCAAGGTTGTCTATGTGCTGGCCACACTGGCTTCCATGCAGACTCCAGAACCCTTACAGATGCCGTTTCCTTTAACAGAGCCTTGGCTTTCCTGCTATTCCTCTGGGAGGAGCATAAGCTGTTTGTCTTTATATCTCAGCTCCACTGACATTCTCCAGGAAGAGTTCCCTGACCTCCCAGAGTCAGAATTTCCCTTCTGTGCTCTCTCTGCAGCCTGAGTTTTTGCTCCCTACCACCGCCATATGAAGCAGCATGATCGACACTCACAGGTATTGTGTAATCCTTTGGTTTTCATGCCCCACCCTGCAGCTTACCAGTTTCCAAAGCAGGGGAGATGAGATAGTTCATGAGATGCTAAGAGGACATTAAAAACCACACTGACATTTATTATGGCCTAAAATATGAAATTAAGCCGCATTCATGTTTTCTATGCACCTTGACACTGATGCCATCATTCTGCTCAACACCAGGCAGCTCCACATCACGTATGGGCTGTGTGCATCCAGGGAAGGGTAGGAAAGAGGGCTGAGACATGCAGCTGAGAGAGCAGAATGTCCCCATTCTGCAACTTGCACATATAGTGATAGATTCAGTTTATGTGTGTATAGATTTTCAGAATGTATTATGAATCTTTAAACCAACACTTCACAGAATAAGCAAATGGCTTCAAAGTTTTCTGAGGAGATACCATGAGTTGGACATGCTGCTAACAACATAGTTCTCTCTGTATTCTCACCATCACCTAGATCTCCATGCTAAAAACAACCGCTTTAATTAGGTTGAAAGCCTACAGTTACTACAACGATTAGTAAAGTGTAAGCACACCGGTATCTGTTAGGATGTTCTAGTAAGACAAAGTTTCAATTCATGTCACTTGTTTCTTCAGTTGCTACCCAACACTCCAGAGATCTCCCCTGACACCTTGTGTTAAATGATCTGAACAGAACAGCGACTTTCTGCAATGAGGAAAGATCAGACTTGAAAGGAGTGAGGACACAGCAGAACACACACCTGCTTGTTGCCAGAGAAACAAAGCCCAAGACAGCAGACAAAAAAAGCTGTCCACGCAGGAGTGCTGATATGGCTATGATACACATGTGTCTATCTGGATGTTGTTTTTACATTTTTTAGCGTTTCTTTGACATTTTTTTTTCACTCCTTAGAAGTGATTGAAAAAGCAGTCCACAGTTGGAACTCTTAAATAAATGTGTATACGGTAGAGATGTGTTCAAAATAACGTGCTGATAGGGCATCTGGTGGGAGTCTCAGAGACAAAAGCCCATTTGTAAAACCACAGAAAGCAAAGCAGTAACTCTTCTCATTCCCTGGCACTGACTGCGAGCCCCACTGGGCACAAATTGGAATTGCATGCCTATGTTAGGGCTGACATTTCTACTTGAGGTTGTGAGATAGACTAAGACCATATGGCTAACAAATTCACATTTCTTAAGAAAAAGATAAGGCTCGGATGCAATGTTAACATGGCTGCAGACACCCTTGACACAAGCATTTCTGGTAAGAGACCAACGTTTGCCCTTGAGTGTGTTTCTAGCGTCCCTCTTCACACCCTGTGTCAAGACAGCTTATCCTACTAGATTTTCCTGACAAGCTCAGAGTGCTCTAAGCAGAAGGAATTTTGGTGACTGGATTTTTATCCATACAATTACACAGTGCGTGGTGGAGGGAGGATTAAATATTCAAATATCTTGAAGGGAGTTAGGATAGGGGAGTAAATTCCACGTGGCTTTGAACTCAGACAGATATTGCTACAGATTTAACCTTTCTAGCCAAGTGATTTGGGGACATGATTTTCTACCTCTGAGGTTTTTTGTTTTTTGTTTTTCCATGCACTGTATTAACACTATGCAACTTGTGTTGTTACAATGACCATATGAGAAACTTAAATGAACATGGCAGTGATTGGCTCAAAGACATTCACATCACCATTTTCTGTCCAGTCCTAAACCCACACATACTTCCTATGTTTATTAATCTCATTATCAGTGACTACCAGGTGCTCCCATGAATGTCTTGTATCCATCCAGCCACCCTCGGCAGCCCAGTGAGTTGCCCTGTGCCTTAGTTTCTTTTCCCACTGCTGTGATAAAGTATCCTAACAAAAGCAACTTAACAGTGATAGAAATTATTCTGGGTACAAGGGTACAGTCCACTAGGATAGGGAAATCAAGACAACAGGAGCTTGAAGCACCTGGCTAGATCATGTTCACAATATTGAAGCAGAGAGCAATGAATGAATGCAGCTACCTAGTTCTCTCTCTCCACCTGGGCAGTCTAGGATCATAGCCAGGGAATGGAGCCACATGGGTTCCCACCTCAATGAACAAAATCAATACAATCCCCTACAGACGTGCCCGGAAGCCCATCTTCCAGGTGATTCTAAATTCTGTCCAATTGACAATTAAAACTCATGTAGTCTGGTAACCCATCTCCATCAACTCCCTCAGTGAGAGAGACCTGAACTTCCCACCCACCGTTGCATGGTGGCAACCCAGCTAGATATTTGGCTCAACTTTAGAATCAGGCAACTGAGCCCACCATGAGACCCCCTCAACCACCCAGCCTCATCTCCCTAGATTGTTACATGTCAGCCTTAAAGAACCATTTGCAAGTTTTACCATGTAGACATCATGGAGGCCATCTTTCAGAAGACTGTAGTTCCCACATCTTTTTGCACTTACTCCACAGGGATGCTGTGAGACTTAGATGAGTTAATACCTGTGGAGTGTTTAGAATACAGTCTAATATACAGTAAACGTCCATTATATCATGTGTGTAGAGCTAGCCCTTTTGCTTTTAGGTAATACATAGTATTACCTAAAAACATAACTCTCCCAGCCTAGCAGGAGGCTTCTCAGCAACCCTGGATTCCCTGATGCTCACTGGGCATCCTGTATCTCGTCTGATGATGGACAGATCCAGGAAGAGGAAGCCCATACAAGAGGACTAAAACAGGCCCAGCATCCTCATCTCTGAGGAGACACTTCTGCACCAGACTCTGGGATTTTTGATCAGGCACTTCGGCCCCTGCTCTTTGTCATGTGTTACTTCTGGATGGTAACATTTCATGAACTTGGAAAGTCGAGGGCACACAATACCAACCCTAAAGTTCCAAGGCTCCAGACATGGCCTTAGATGCCTTGTATTGTGTCACTGGGACAAAGCAGTGTTTCCTATGTGGAAAAAAATTAGACCTCAAAGGGGTAACAAAGCTCATACAGGCGTGCTGATTTCCATAGAAACAGAGCCCAAGAAAGCAGTAAACAAACCCCAATAGCATGCACTCACAGTTTTGGTATGAGTATGAGAGGTGTGTGTATCTAAAAAGATGATAGATGAACAGACAGATGACAGATTAGTTTTAGATAAATACATAGAGAAATAGCTATATGGTAAATACATACATACAAATATACATACATATGTACATACATGCAGACAGACGGACAGATGGACAGATGGATGGACAGACAGAGATGGATGTTAGAAAGGATAGTTAGAAAGGATAGGTGCATAGATAATGGATAGACAAATAATAGATGATAGATAAAAGATAAATGATAGGTTATCAATGATAGATAAATGATACATAGATGAAAAATAGATTGATAAATATTATATACAAAGCTAAATATAATAGATGCTTGATAGATAATAAATAGATAATAGATAGCTAAATAAAGATATATACATTGATAGAGAGAGAGAGAGAGAAAATAGATAGAGTATAGATGATAGATGATAGCTTGACAGAAAGACATGCATGGAAAGTCTCTCATTTCCTTCATCCTCCTCAGCAGAAGCATCATCATCATCACAAGCATCTTTATAACCTGCTGCACATTATATTCAGTCTCGGTCAGCACAGATGGTGGAAGATCAAGGGCAAGCATGCTGGAGGTGGCAGAGATATTCTTTGTAGCTTCATTAAAACAGCTTGTATTAGACTCTCTGACCTCAAATACAAAGAAGAACATGCATGAATATGTAAACTTAGGCCATTAAGAGATGTTCAGCCGGAGACAGCAGGGGGTGGTGACGGGAACATTGAAGGAATAGAACAGCATACATTGGCAAGATTATAATTTGTGTTTGGTTTTTATTGCTGTTTTACATTGTGCCCCTCCTGTTTGATTGTGTTTGCTTTTGTTTCTTTGCCTGCTTGCCTGCTTTGATAATACAGAGTAGTCAGGCATCCCCAAGACAAACAGAAGGCAAAAAAGTTGAAAGCTAGGACGGGGTGGCAAAGGGAGATACAGAGGGAAGCTCCTTTGGAGGGCACATTCCACTGAAACATTGAGGGGTTTAATCTAGTCCATGAGAACTGGGTACTCATGAGTGGATCAGAAAAAGAGGTTGACTATTGGACACTCCACCATGGCACAGACCCAAACAAGGGCAGCTGCGATCAGTATGGCTGGAACATGAAAGGCCCCCACAAATTTTCTAGACTGAATAGAAACGCTGCCCCCAAGATGCTAATGACCGTCACTCCCATTTCCCCATCAAAAACTCATCCCTGAATTACAGACACTCTGTGCTGTCTGTCAAGGACTGGCTGAGGTACTGTCAACAAAGAAGACTATTAAGTCTGAGCCAGTTACATTGGGAAGAATGCTAAAGGCATAGGACCCTTCAGTCTAGGAACCTGGGCTGGCAACATGACTCAGCACATGACAGGGCTTGTCATGCCAGCCTTCCCTGCACTCCCACCTCATGAGAAGCTGGAAGAAAAAGCTCACCCCACAAAATTCTCTTTCTAACTTGCATGTGCTCAACTCCTCACAAGCATCACACGCACACAGCAACAACAGTAAATCAAGTACTTTTTAAAATTAAGTGTTTTTAATTAAAAGAAAATAAAACAAGGAAGCAACATAAATGAGGAGGAAACAGTGAGGGCCACAGCAGCTTTAGCATATGCTGACTAATTTTTAATGCTGAGAAAGGCTTCCTAGGACATGGGAACCTGCTGAAGGCCACCTCACCCATAACTGCAGCCATTTTTGGAGCACTGTGCTAGCACCCTGACCTATTCCTGGCAACCCTCTCATCAATATCCCTGAAGTGCAATCCCAAGCAGCCTTCTCTGTCTCCTAAAATGTTTCCCTGCCTTCTGCCCATCCCCTGCCATATGGAGCCTGAGTCTGGACTTTAGGGCAGGAGAGCCCTCAGGAAACATGGTGCTTCTTCACGGTACGTCGCCACGTTTGCTTCTATGCTGGCTGGTATTACAGGGTGGACCACAAGCTCTGAGCGTGGTTTAAAAATAAACAATGAGACTTGCTGAAAATACGAGCCCTGAAAAAAAACTTTTTTCAGATGTCTGTTGTATCCATTTTCTGTTTCTGTGATAAATTATCCTGACAAAAAGCAACTTAAAGTAGAAGGGGTTTGTTTGGCTTAGAGTTTAAGAATCCACCATGGAGGGGGTGGGGCATGGCAATAGGCAGGGAAAGCATGATGGCGGGCAGAAGCTGGCTGGGGACATTGCCATCCATACACAGGGAATAGGAAATGGGAGAAGGCTATAAACCCTCAGAGCCCACACCCAATGATAGACTTCCTTCAGCAAGGCTCCAACTCCTAAAGGCACCAAACTTGCTCAGACAGCTCTACTAACTGAAAACCAAGTGTTCAAACACACACACCTATGCGGGACATTTCTCATTCAAACACCACATTCCTAGAGTCTTCAGGTTTCCTTCCCCCCATCTATGCTTCCGTGAGATGGGAAATCCAAAGAGCCCTGGGCATTGAACACCGCCTTCCACACTTGCCACTTTCCCACCACTGCAACTCCTTCCCCAGTCACTCTATGGATGTCTTGTTTTCTAGAATGAGAGCTCAGAAGCTTATTGCTCTGAATAGATGTCACATTTGCTCACATCCCAAGCCTTCCTTGAGTTCATTTCTTCAGCTCACATGGTATCATGCCATACCACCTGCTTCCACACATGTGTAATGTCTACACACACAAACAGACACACACACACACTCACATATATGTATACCCATACACACACTTATGCACACATGCACAAGCAAACACACACATACTCGCACAGCCAAACGTTGGATTTTCCTTCAGGAAACAGGAAGACAGCAACTACAATAATATAGAACAACACAAGTGAGTGCTTACTGCATAGACAGGTCATGCTCTCACGAGCTCTGCACCACGCCTATTATCATGTACCTCCTGGATGGTGGTCGTGTCACACTCACATTAAATTGAGGAAAGAGGTTCCATTGGACTGGCAGCCAGAACAGGCTGATGCTTGGGGGAGAAGAGGATGGCTGGAGAGAGATTATTTGGTGTCAGATCCCACATCACTGAGACTCGATGGGTCTTTTAGCTTGTAAGAGCATCCGGGTGGCTAGCAGAGGCCAAAGTTTTGGGGAAGGTAAGTTAGTAAGAACAGCTCTTAACTATTGTAGAGCTCGATCCCCTGAGTACAAAAGCCATTGCCTCTATTTGAGTAGCTGTGACTGCCCATGAGACCCAAGTCCGGGTGCGTTCACCGCTGCTGTTGCCTCATAGAGAGAGGGCTGTGAAGAGGACCCTTACCTGATAATGCAGCTGCTGGCTCCTGCACCTCCCAGACAGCAGCATTTAATCCTGTCCTAATTTCACGTGGCTTTTTGTGGTCTTAGAGGTGCTAGAATATACAGACTATAGAAGGCCAACAGAAGGCGACTTCAACTATGCAGCTATGGGGTGTGTGGTTATCCATGCTGGAGTAAGGCTTTCCAGTGGCATGGCTACTTTGGGAGCCCCCATGCTTCTTTAAGTAGCTCCTCACCCATGTCCTGTAAATAAGCCCAATAAACTCATTGGTTCCCCAAGCTGGACTTCCTTCCTGCTCTGGTTTAGTGGTGTCCATAAGGAGGGGGTAGAGCACACATACACACACATGAAAGAGAGAGAGATAAAGAGAGAGTTCTTAAAACACTAAGTCACATTATCCCTCTGGGATTGAGTTCTGGATGAGGTCCAGGTCCCGTATAACCTTCTTTCTTTTCTTCTGGAACCTGATGACGGAACCTCCCATTCTTTCATTCCCATTCTTTAAAGCTAATGAAAGAGAAGTCAGGCTGGAGACCTTGAACTTTATTTATTGACTAATTCCAGCCTCTTTCTGTGATCATTACCTCGGTTGCTCCCCACTTTAAATCAATTGAAATTGCACTGTTGTTGCAAATCGGAGTCACTTCGGCTCACTTTTCTTCCCTCCTATCCATCTAAGAGTTCGAAAAGCTAAGAAAAAAATTTCCCAGGATGAAAAAAAAAAATGTTTCTGAATTTCATTTATTCACAAACTCAGAACAAACCTCCTGGTTCTCAACCCCTGGCAGCCATTTTTCACGTGCCTTTTCTCAAAGGGCTGGTTGTACACACTCCATTAAGGCCAGCTGCCATCAGGGATCATTATGGACAGACAGCTTTTCCCATCCTAGCAAATGTCTGAATTAAAAAGCAACCAGTGGGAAGTAAAGGGCAGGTTTCTGCTTTGTCACTGCTCTTACAACAGGGTTCTCTTCCACTCTCCTCCCCCTCCCCCACCTCCTGCGCCCACCTCCCCTACTGTACATAAGGGCAGGATTCAAAGCGGCATTTCACTTATAGGGATGCTGTTTTGTTTTCCACTTGCAGCTTTTAAAAAGAAAAAGTCTCCGCCTGAAAACCTTGCCACTGAGATCCAGCCCCAGGAGCCTTTTGCAAGGCTTGGCCTGAAGCCTGTTCCTTTGATGAGGACATTTTTTTTCTCCTTTTTCCTAGTCTGCTGTAGCTGAGGATGGTCATGCTCAGAGTTCACAGGAATGGGCTGGGGTGGAGGAGGCCTTGGTGTTTCCCTTCTTGGTAATTGTCCCCAGTGTGTAAGTAGCCCAAGAGGTAGCTTTTCTGCTCAGGCCCACCCATCCCATCCTGCCAGTGTTACCATCATAGAAACTGTTACAGCATATCCTGCAAGTTTTCAGGTTTTCATTAAAGGACCCAAGAACTGCAATTAGCAGCGTTTAAGATGCCAGAAGCCTCTCTTTCAGCAGTGAGATGAGCTACCTTGCAGAAACCTTTGGAATATCCACAGAGCTCTGGGGCTGGGGTGATGTCTCAGTGTGTAAAGAGCTTGCCACACAAAAGCAGGGACCTGAGTTGAAATTCCCAGTCCTCACATAAAAGTCAGGCATGGCTGTGCTTGTCTATAACTCTAGGGTTTTGGAAGATGGTGCGAGGAGCTCTGTAGCTCATTGGCCATGTAACCTGGCAAAGGAGACAAGTTCCAGCTTCAGTAAGAGCTCCTGCCTCAAAAACAAATGTGGAGAGCAATTGAGAAAGACACATCAACCTCTGGCTTTCAGATGTAAATGCACACACACACACACACACACACACACCATTGAAAAGGACAATAAAATAAAGAATGAAACACACTTAACATCACTTTTAGCATGTAGTGAATTCTGTGAATACTGGCTAGTGGTAGTCTCAATGACGATGACGTGAAATGTCCAGTTTGGCATTATGGACACGGAAAAGTAGATTTGGGAGAAATCATGGCTACCTCACAGCAACTGGTTAGGGCCTTGTAGGATCTGACAGTCTTGGGTTCAGTCACAGAAGGAAAAATTGGAAGAAGAAAGAGGCAATCGAGATGGTGAAATGACTAGCAAGAGATCCTAGGAAGAGTGGACAGGACAGTGGGCCTCATGTAAGAAAAACCCAAGCCCCAAGGCAAAGGACTGGACCTCTTCTATGGGTAGGAAAGACCTATGTCACAGTTTCCAGTGTCTGTACCGAGAAATGGCTTCTGCAAGGATATCTGCATGTAATCCACATAAGTTGAGGTTTGAAAGGCATCCACAAAACTAGGTGACACAATGCCTTTGTTAAAGATGGGGAAACTGTGGCCCACAGATGAGTGATGCTCAGACAAAGGCTCTAGTAACAAGTGTTACTGGAGAGATGGAGAGCATCCTTGCACTGGTGGTGGAGGCGCATGTCAGTGGGGGCGCGGACAGCATCACTGCAATGATAATGGAGGCGCATGTCACTGCGGACGTGCAGAGCAGCCTGCACTGGTGGAGGAAGATATGCACAGTGTCAACTTTTGCTGTTATGAGTTCTATACCCTTCTCTCCGTCCCCTGCCCTCACAGGGTAGCAAAACCCCCTCAGGAAGGCATGTGGGTCCTGCTAATCTTCATTTTCAGGATGTTATGTCCTTTGTGTTATTTCAATATCCAACCAAGCAATTCCCCAAATCTAGCTGACTACAGTGCCAGTTATGAAGCTGTGTGAGGTTCACAAGGGAGCAAGCTCTGTCCTCAGAACTGTGGACTCTGCAAGTTGGGGCCAGCTTCACCACATGGATCCCCTTTGTTCCCACAGGACACTGCCATCACATTGCAATGCTCTTATTGCGTTACCTTTGAAAAGCTACTCCCACCAGCCTCTGGGCAATGTCCTCTATGGGACAGGCACTAAGCAAACATTTGGTGAGTTAATATCACCAAAGAAATGACTGAAATATCATGAGAACCAATGGATAATGAGATTGCTACTAGTTATTATTTTTAGTGTTTGCACTGCGCCACAAAAGGCTAAGCATTTCTTCCGTGTGTGTCATTTAAATCTTGTATCCCTACGAGGCAAATACAATTTTCTCCTTTTTATGGAAACAGTAAATAAGCTCAGAGCGATTAAGTGACTTGTCCAAGTCAAACAACTTGTAAATTATGAAAGAAATTATTTCCCTCCCCTCCCCTCCTCTTTTCTTCCCTCCCGTCTCCTTTTCTTTTAATAGGTGAAAGAGTGGATTCATGCCACCCTTCCTGAGGTCCTCAGGGCTAAGGCGGCCTGGCAAGCCTGAGAAAAACACAATCTTGCTCTCATCTGCCCTCTGCTGGTCTTAAGTGTTGCAGAGAGAAGAGTGCAAAGGCAAATCTCTTCCTGGTTGAGCTCTCAAGGGACTCAGGGGCTGCTGCTGCTAGGTGATTCAACTCTCTAAGCCTCTGTGACTCTATTTTTAAGACTGAAACAATAATCTCACCCTAGATAACCATTCAGTGACTTGGAGGCAACTGAATCAGAACAGTGAATGTGAACATGTTTTGCTTTATTTGATGAGCTACATGTTTAGACAAATATATAAACATCTGCCTTCTGATGTGATAATTAATGACTTCACTCTTGTGATGTGCTTAGGCCAGTACCAGGCACACAGCAAGCTATCACTCAACCTTAACTAACCTTATCAGTGTTTCAAGCTCCCTTTAGCCCTTCAGCCACGTCCATCCTAGCTCTCTTTCTGTTTGCTATTCTGTGTACTCTTGGGATCCAACCATCTCCTCCCCTTGATGCTGTGTTAGAGGCATGGGCAGCCATGCCTGTCTTTTTCCTTGGATGCTTAGGTCTTTATTCTTGCAAAGCAACACTCTTACCCACTGAGCCACCTCCCAGCCATGAGCATAGATTTCTTGTTGACCTTTCCTAGACCAGGCACTGAGGTCCTGGGATGTGACTGTGAATAGTTACAGCCTGTACTCACAGAGATAACCTTTATCTTGTAAGACAGACGTCTGTGACAAAAGCAGGGGAGGGACTTGGGAAGGGCAGCTGCAGGGTTCCAGATAAAGAGCAGTGAGAAGTTAGTGACAGAGGAAGGCACCTACATAAAATGGTAAGACCCAGGAAGGCTTTTAGGGAAGATGTTTGTGGTGAACTGTGAGGACGGGAAAGAATAACCCAGGTAAGTGGCAAAGGGAACAGAATTTGGTTAAGAGGATCAGTAATTGCAAAGGTGCTAAGACATAGAAGGGTGTAGATTTGAGGCATGGCAAGAGTACCACAATTGACAGAGCAGCATGACACATGGAGTCAGGGGCAGAGCTAAAACGAGGGAGGCAACAAGGGACCTTCTAGACTGTAGAAAGAGGCCTGGGATTTATTTTTCTGTAATAACCTGGGGAGATTTGTATTTTTTATGTCAATTTACAACCATAGGAATAGAGGCTAACACACACTAGAGGGACCTACTGAAGGCAGGGAGGGTTGTTCCTCTGATGCTCAGAAGAGGAAGAATCTAATAAGTGAGATAGCCCTTCCTTCACTTCAATGGCAGAGTCTGGGTGGAACACGTTGGTGGCGTTGAGTTTGGGAGTGCTTCATTCCCCTCTGAGTTTTCTCCTAATTTCTCTGGCAAGGTTAAAAGATGTCCACAAGAGAGGAAATCACTACCAAGAGGACCATGACCTCTGGGCCACACTGGCTGTCTGCTGGATGACTGGGTAGTCCCTGTAACTCTTCCTTTTCCATGAGCTGTGAGATGAAAAGGAACTGGTGCTTGACAGTCCTCTTTGCATCCACGATTCCTCCAGGGCCTCCAATATTCACCCCCAGGGTTTCCTCACAGCAAACACCCTGCCCCAGCAAACACCCTGCCCTCTGTGTTGCTGCTGGGCCAGGGCATCTGTACACAGTGACTGACTCTTCTACTGCATGGACACACAGGAATCTCATGATTCCCCCAGAGGTCCCTTGAGTTTGAAGGGCCTCATTGCTACCCTGCCACGGTTCATTTGCCCAGAAGCCAGTGAAGGCTGAACTCCAGCCTGAGTCACCCAGATCCTCCGTCGGCACTATCTATTAGTTTATTGCAGATGTGTTTCTTGTTTGGATGTATTTCCCCTTCTAAATACACAGTTGCTCCTGCATCTAATGCAGGACTTAAAAGAGAAGGAGGAAGAGGAAGAGGAGGAAGAGAAAGAAGAAGAAGGAGGAGAAAGAGGAGAAGGCTTCTCAACTTGCAAAACCTTCAGGTTCCACAAAATTGGGTTGCTCTCTGCCAAATGTTTCTCAGGAACAAGCCAATGACTTAGAAAGCACCAGACTGCCAGCCCTTCCTTGGGAACCAATGATAGAGCTATGGAGAGGTCAGACTAAATCTTGTGCCTGTACTAGGTGAGAGCCCACCTACAACCAGTCCTCTCTTCCTACTTCCAGGTGTCCACCTGTCCCTCCTTTACACCAACACCCATAGTTTGGGGTAAAGTGCCCCTTTCTCAGACTGGAGGAACTCTCAACTGGCCTACAATCAACCCACTGTACCTATTAATAATTGCTCGAGGGCCATGTTTTCCAAGCTCAGCACATGTCCATTTGGCTTGTAATGCTTTGTTGTTGGGGCTGGGATTTACTTAGCAGAATCCTTAGCTCTATTCCCAGCCTGCTCCCACCAGTGCTAGTGGCAGTCCACTAAAGGCTGATGACCAAAGAAATGTCCAGACTTTCCAAATTGCCCAGGAGGACAAAATTATCACCAACACAAACTGATGAATACTGGTGTAAGATCACTGCGTTCTGGCTCCTGAAAAACGCTCTGTAGGCTCTTCCTAAAGCATTTCAAAGACTCTTTCCCATCACTTTTCAGTGATTTCCTGAGGTGCTTACAACAGGAAAGAAGACCCTGCAGGACTAAGGTGCTGGTCTGTGCCTCAGCCTCTGGCTGTTCCTAAGAGGCAGCCTCTTGCTTCCCTTTTCACAAGCCTGATTCTCATTATTCTATAGTTCAAGTGTTTCCTCCTACAGAGATCGTCTGTGATCGCCTCTCTTCCACATCCAGTTGTCCCAATGTTCTGCGCATGTGCTAACAGCTCTATTCACCCCAAGCGCTAGAATGCTTAAGCCACTGCTCTCTGTCCCTAGTTGGACCTTTAAAAGCCTTGAGGGTGGAGGATATGACCTGACTCAGGCTGCCATCTCCAGTGTCAGCCCAGTGTCTGGACCCTAGCTGAGCCTCAGCAAGTGATTTTGTAATGGAAGTTTTGGTTTCCTTCTATGTTATATAAATATGCTTTTGTTTTAATCCTGAGTGTGGGATTTTAGTTGGGCTATAGTTTGTCCATACCTGCTAATTGTCTTGTGTGGGGCATGATCTTTGTCAGCTCGTAATGGGCCTTCTAAGTGTGACCTGAAGAGGGGCGTGGTCTAGGACTCAGAGTACAAATGTGAGAACTGAGGAGAAGATGGGGCATTCTGTGTGGCGTTCTGTGTTGGTGTGTGGCATGTGGCAGTTTGGAAAGACCAGAGACCAGAGACCAGAAATGGTGTGGTGGTTTGGAGCAGACAGATGGAGAGAAATACTTCAGGGCACAGTGGCAGGGAGGAGACTGCTAGCTTCATCTGCGGTTGGTAGAGAACCCTAAAAGAACAACTTGACCTTAAATAGCTGGAAGAAGTAAAGGGGCCTGGGCCCCCTCTCCCCACTAACCTTTTCTCTCTCCTACTCAAGGTTAAAGAGTTGGTGGAAATGAGGTAGAGGCCTAAACACTGCCAATAAAGTAGAGTTTTAAAAAAGACAGCTCCAGGCGTGTTTCCACCATGGATTCAGACGTAGTTAATGTTCTGGCATTTGTGCATCTTGTACAAGCTAACCTGTGTACAGAGCTGGGATTCCAAGACAGAAAGCAGCTCTACAGATGCCACTTCAACAACATCTTTTATAAGCAAGCTTCCGTAAGCAGGAGAGTGGAAAGGAACAAGCTCCACTGTCCGTTTCCCCTTCTCCTCACGTTCGAGAGACCTGCACATAGCCTGTAGGAATGACATTAAATAGATCAATTTAAAAAAAAAAACAATAACAGTGGAAGAATTTTCATTTTTAGTCCTGATAGTTCAGAGGAGTTAATCTGGCACATTTGCTTCTGGCTTAATGCCAAGGCCAAATTAGATTTATGAATTTAGCATGATTGCAAGTTAACAGATAATTCCATGTTCTGCAGAGCCAGTGCAAGCCTTTAATGTTTAATCAAGGAGTGGAATTAGGAGTTAAGTATGCCTTCCTGCAGAAATTAGAAAAAAAAAGCATAAAATAAGAAATACCCCTAAGTCTTCCAATCACAGCCAACTTCCAGCGTGTTTAGCCTGCCAAGTTTGTTCTCAGTGGCTTTCACTTTGGGAAATGGCACTTCCCAGCACCAGGGGCTGGAGGCCTCCTCTCAGTGTGGGCAAAGGGAACCTTATGTATAGTTATCGTCCTCATTCCACAGCCTGGAAGCAACCACTTGCTGAGAAAGGGCTTATTTTGCTTCACTGTTACAGGCCCAATCAGTCCACTATGGTGGAGGAGGTATGGCAGCTGGCAGCTCAGTCTGTGCCCAGGAGCCCGAGGCACAGCTTAGTCACTTCTTAACTGATCAAGAAAGCAACGAGTGGGACAGCAAGCGGATGTTACCTCCACAGAGCCCACCCCTAACAATCCCACTTCTGCCCTCCAGGTCACAGTCCTAAAGGGTCCACAACCTCCCCAAAACAGCATCATGACCTGGGGACCAAGGATTCAAACACTGGGAAGAAATGTGAGCCTTGTTGGCGGGTGGGGGAGGCATTTCGCATTCCAATCACAGCCTTTTATAAGACTGTGGAAACACTTTAACATCTGCTGTCGTCTCCACCCACAGGGAGAGCCAGGACAGTCACCACATTAGCTCACTGGGTGGTGGCAACAGGTGCCACGTGCTGAGTGACTTATGTCAAGAAGAGGCACAACCTCACAAAGTTCCCGCTCCAGAGACTCAAAGTTCCAGATCAAGAAGGCATTAAGGGGGCTGGAGAGATGCCTCGGCAGACAAGAGCACTTGACTCCATGGGCTCCAGGCACACACGGAGTGCATATACACACACACATAGGTAAGGCACATAGACACGTAAAGTATAAATAAGTGTACCTTGAAAAAATACAGTTAAGATGGCACTAGGGAGGAGCTTATCGGCCTCACCCCTACCTTCTGGAAGTTTCTTGGCTTGAAGTGGCACAACCAAAGGGTGGTGTTTGTATGTTGTATCTCTGTGCTTAAATTTCCACCTGCCTACGAGGATATAGTCGTGTCGGGGCCTACTTACTCCCCCAGGACTTTCGTTCCACTAATTACATGTGCAGTAAGCCAGGGTTTTGAAATAAGATCGCATTCCGGGCTACCCAAAGTTAGGACCTCAGCATGTGGATTTGGCAGGGAGTGAGGGGGATGGAGGAACAAATCAACCTCCGGCAGCCATCTCTGTGCTTGCTCTAGTCAGACGTCAGCATGTGGCACCTGCTCTTAGTCTTCCAGCCAGCCAGCTCACATTTAGGACATTTCTGCTAGTTATCCTCCACACTCGTTTTACATGTGACTTCCTAAGATCTGCTGCAAAACGCTCTAGGGTTGAGTCGAGATCACGTTGTGTGGCTCGGTACACTCAAAGCCAAATTCTTCCTCCAAAACAGGAACGTCAGTAAACTGCTAATGTGCTGGGCGTCCTGCCCTGCGCTCTGGGAGCTCAGCTCTTCTCCTTAGCCCTGTATGTCTGGGATTTCCTCTTTCCTGTGGCTCACTTTGGAATCAGCTTCTCGGGCCCAAAGGTACGTGTTTTACATCATGTTCAAGAGGGCTTAACAGCTAGAAACTGCAGTTCCTCCTCACAGAACATACTGAGATGTTGGTACCCAAGCCTAACACGAATATAATAAATGTATAATTGTCTCCAAGTTGATCGTTATCTTCGCTAGATTCTAGGTTTGATAGAAAGTAGTGGGCCCCCATGGCTTACAGAGGAAAAAATAATCCTTAAAATTTAGGAAATTATATTCACTGCTTTTCTTTTTAATTGTTTTTTTTTTTATTTTTAATAACCATGATCAGATTCCAGAAATTGGTCCAAGTGGGAAACACCAAGAACTGTGTGGGAATATCAAGACATTCTGTTCCATGCTGGGAGAACACAGAGCTGTGGGCTACTGTTAGGAAGCCTGGTCTTGTGTGCAGGTCTAGGCAGGAGACCGACGCAGAGCTGTCATGGTGAAGCATCCATAGCTGCCCATGATCGCCTGACGCCAAGACAAATTCTCAGGCAAGAAAAATCCACAAACTACAAGGCCTCGATCTTATCCTCATGTCCTGTTTTTCCCAAAGGGCTAAGTCCTCCAAAGAGAGACAAGGTAGACATACAGACAGAAATGAGCTTTTCTTCTTCCTCAGATCTCCCCTACAGCAGGAGATGGTATTCGATATTTTTCAGCCTGGCCAGGCCCAGACGTTCATATTTCACTCCTGGCTTGGTCCCGAAGGAGCTGCCTATCTACTCTGATCACCACCATCACCAGGAAAGAAGATGAAAGGCCTCTTAGAGCCCACTCTTCACTCTCTACCCCTCCATCCATCACCAGCCTCTGTGTGTGGCCCTCAGCATACTCACTGGCTTCCCTCTTGGCTCTGGCAGCAAACTCGCCTGCCCTCCTACTTGCATGCTCTAGGCAGCCCTAGAGCTGCCCACTCCATCCCACTCCACTCCAGCTCTGCATTACCCTGACAGCTCAACCTTGATAAGGGAGGAATGTATACCATGCCCTGATCAGGGGTTCACTGGCTGTAAAATGCAAATCCACACTCCCAAAGGCTTGTTTGTCTCTTGGAAACAAAAAGCAGGTCTAGCCAGGCTGATAATGTTGCCTTGAGTCCTGAGAGGAGGGAGTTTGGTGTCTTGATGATATCCTCACTAGGAGAGTATGTTAGTGTCATCATCTCAGGCTACTGAGTGACAGTTTACTGGTTGGTTTGGCTCCACTTACCAGGTGGATAAACAGAGGCCCAGGGAGAACATTCAGGTAAGTCTCCACAACCATCAAGGAGTCATTGCATCTGGTATAATGTCCAGCTCTGAGCTCTGCTGAGTTGCAAAAAGCCAGGACAATAGTGGGAGAGCCTGCTCTCAACTGGATGGTGGCTGCTCATGCTCAGGTTGAGGAGGTTGATTCTCCAGGAGCCCTGAGAATCATGAGCCCTCTGTGAGAGGTCCTAAGGGAGGCTGCGTCAAGGCTGATCTCCCACAGGATAGCCTTGCTGCTTTGGCTACCATCTCAGTGGGGTTGGGGGAGCACTGAGATCCACTTCAGCTAAGCAGGGTTAGGCTAGGCATAGGAATTCTGAGGTCTTGTGGCTGTGGCAAAGGATACCACAGCAGTAGTTCTTGGGACTGGTGAGTGCACAGCTGAAGCCAAAAGAAAAGTCAAAAGGTAAAGGGTCAGGAGAGGCAGCAGAAAGATGGCAGAAGGACACTTTTGCTGGTGCTTAACTAAACTGGCATAGCATCAGCCTGCTTTTGTGCTGCACCCTGTGATGAATGACAGCGAATGTCTAGACCCATGGCTGCCCAGGATACTGAAAATAAGTGATGGTGTTGGGATAAGCCCTAAACAAGTCATCTACATCATCATATCTAAGGCTCGGGAAGCTCTGTAGAAGGAGAGTGACATGTGTAAGAGTCAAAGGTACGGTGAAGGGCAAAACCATTGCAGTAAGGAACCTTATACTTGTCATTACCTGCCCTGATTCCACAGGAGATCAACCCTGTCAACAATTAGCCATGGGCAGGGCTCAAGGACCTCTAGTCTTTACTGTGGAATTACTGGCTATTGATGTATTCTTGGAAAGAGGCTAATCAACTGTCTCCAGTTGTCTAGCCCCTGCAGAGGACCACACAAGGCTCCATTGAATAGCTCCAAACCCACAATCATACTTTCCCAATTTAACTCAGCTGATCATGAAACACAATGAAAATAGATATAACTGTAATATTTGAATAATAACAAATAAATATAACAAATCACAAGATATCCAGGACAGAATACAGCCTAGGAGTCTATAAGTGCTAAACCTGAGGCCAAAATGGAATACTATTCAGCAATTATTAAATTAAAACAAAGGAAAAAAAAAAAAGGAAATCACAAACTTTGCAGGCAAATGGTGAGACCTAGAAAAGATCATCCTGAGTGAGGTATCCCAGAAGCAGTAAGACACACATGGTATATACTCACTTATAAGTGGGTACTAGACCTATAAGATAGGATAAACATATTAAAATCTGTACACCTAAAGAAAATAAACAAGGAAGAGGACCCGGGGTAAGATGATCAATCCTCACTTAGAAAGACAAATGGGATGGACATTGGAAATAGGAAAAAACAAGTAACAGGACAAGAGCTTACCACAGAGGACCCTGAAAGACTCTTCCTAGCAGTGCGTCAAAACAGATGCTGTGACTCATAACCAAGCCTTGGGCAGAGTGCAGGGAATCATATGAAAGAAGAGGGAGTTAGTATGACCTGGAGAGGACAGGAGCTCCACAAGGGCTAAATATATCTGGGCCCAGGGGTCTTTTCCGAGACTGTTTCTCCAACCAAGGACCATGATTGGATATAACCTAGAACCCCTGCTCAGATATAGCCCATCGCAGCTCAGTATCCAAGTAGGATCCCTAGTTAGGGGAACAGGGACTGTCTCAGACATGAACTCAATGTCTGGCTCTTTGACCTGCCCCCTGGGAGGAACAGCCTTGCTAGGCCACAGAAGAGGACATTGTAGCCAGCCCTGAAGAGATCTGATAAGCTAGGATCATATGGAAGGGGAGGAGGACCTCCCCCATCAGTGGACTTAGAGAGGGGCAGGAAGGAGATGAGGGAGGGAGGGTGGGATTGGGAGGGACTGAAGGAGGGGGCTACAGCTGGGACACAAAGTAAATAAACTGTAATTAATATAAAAATAATAAATTAGAAAAAGAAAAAAGAATTGGGCATGGAGCAATTTCCCAGCTGTCTAACAGTTCACTGTTCATCATGTCCTGTAGGTTCACCTCAGACCACACTGTTGACTAACCACCTGTATGCCTTCTTCATCCCCAGTTCCACTCATCTTGTTGGTAGGACACCTGATCTTCAGGGACCCTTGGGAAGAAGCAGAGTTCTTCACAATCTTTGTAGGAAGTCTCATAGTCTAGGAATATGGCAGCTCTGGTCTTGGGATCAGCACCCTAGCCAACAGATGCAGTGGTTAGATCTCATCCATCTCTGGGGAAGATGTGCTTCCTGCTCTACCCTCCCATGTGTCTTTGAGAATTGTTCTTCCTTGATGTCCTTCAGAAAACCAGGAAGCATACCGAAGGATGGCGGTCCCCAGCTCCAGAACCACAGCACCACATATCAAATTGGATGGAGTGAGCCAGGATTGTGGGACGGTAGTAGTGTTGGTGGGATTCAGTCAAGGAAAAACAGGAGCTGGGGAAGGAAACCCCACAAGTAGTCTAGCTGAGATCATGACTGACTTGTGGGGTGACATGCACAGGCCTTGTGGTCACCCACACCTGTTTAAATCTTGATTCTCCTACTTAATGTGTGCCTCTGGCTGAATTGGTGCCCTTCACGTTTTTAGTTTTCTCATCTACAGAAAGGTCAAGAGAATTGATTTCTGCACAGGGTTATGAACGTTGACTAGAATTGCATCGAAAACACCTAACATGCAATATTCCTCAAGATAGATGGTAAAATGTGAGTTCATTCTTAACCTTCCCCAGCTTCTTCACCCACAAGCAAAGAATGGTCAGTGCTGGCAAGGGGCAACAGGCTCAGAGACTGACATTTAGGTTCATATGGGCTCTGGCTCGCCTCCTAAGAAACAGGCAAGAAGGGATCAAAAAGGAGAGAAGAGACGGGCATGACTAGCCACTCAAGATGCTGCATCTTATGTCGTAGAACAGTCACCTAGCTGTGAGTCCTGCTGTCTTTGCCTTGTCCTCCAGAAGGTCTGGCCCTTCCTCTTACCGTCCCAATGGTGAGAACTGTAGACAGTCATCCTCCCCAAAGCCCAGCCAGCTCTCTTTCCACCAGGCTCTTTCTTCTTCCCTCTCAAGTTGGCTCTGAGTGGTAGACGCCACTCAAAAGAAGGTTCCAGGTCATTTATGAGCCATCTCCTCTGCAGTGGAACAATAACAGAATAATTATCTGCTGGTGTCATTTGCTGCATTTGGTGGCAGTTCCTGTGCCCAGCGATAGTCATGGCCCCAGCTTCTCTAATGACCTGGAGAGCAGAGAAAGGAGGCCATTATTCTGTTTATTGAGAATTAAAATAAATCTGGTCAGAGGAGAAGCTATCTGCTATTTGGCTCTTCCCAAAAGCAATTACCTGTAATTCTGCCGCTTCAGGAAAGCGAGTCACTAGTGTTTGAGGGCCCAAACTATTACCTGCAACCAGAGAAGGCCCAGAGGAGATTAATCAGAACATTTTTCTCAGGACTACCTCTACCTCACCTCTTCTCATTTTTAGTTCAATTTACAGCCTACGCAGCCCTTTATAGGTGCAGAAAGAGGGGAGTGTGTGTGTTTAGGGAGGCATGGGGGTTAATTGGAAAATTCTGCAAACCACCTTTAGCAAAGGGGAGGCAGCCTGCCGGCCTGTGTGCTCCAGTGTTTCTATCTCTGGCTGGGATGTGTTTGGGCTCCAGAGACTTATTGTTGGTTTTGCATATATGTGTGTACTTGAATTAAAGGTATTTAGGAAATTGACTGCTGTCCCCACCTGGCTTGCAGCGGTCCAATGATGCACCAGGGTGCCGTGCCAAGAATGTTGCAACTCAGCTTTACTGCTCACAGTGAAAACACTGGATTGCAAATCATTTTCCTTAAAAAAATAGATAAAGGGGAAAGAAAGGTCTCTTAATATTACACCTACTCGCCAATGGTGTACTTAATTTAACGGCAGAGGCAAGGTTGGCTTCAGAGCCAGGGTTTGGAAATACCCTAGAACCCACAGCCCCATCCACACTCTGTGCTGTGGCATCAGGGAGCTATTACTGCCGTGATTTTGTTTACAGTGACTCAAATGTCAGCGAAATGACTGTGGATCAGTTTACTTTGGATGGATGAGTTACTTTCTTGATCGCTCTGCTCCAGGAAAAGTAACTGTGTATAAATCTGAGTACTCTCCCCAAAGGGGTGAGAAGAGGAGGGGGAGGAGAGGGGAGGAGAGGGGAGGGAGTTTTGAGGATGAGACTGAGAGGAAAGGAGGGAGGGGCTAGGATCAGGCTATAAAGTGATTAAATAAATAAATGAAAAAAAAATCTGAGGACTTTGATGTGACTGTATTCAGCATACTGACACCATTCAGTATGAGAATCATCTGAACAAATTTCTTTGGAGCCATCGCCCCCAGTTCTTAAAGATGGAATCCATGATTCTGAAAGTCCCTGTGAGGACCCAGGACTGTGCACAGGGTGGCTGCAGGAAGTATGTGGCAGGGAGAAGGGCAGCAGCAACCTGTCTAATGGAGTTCACGGTGCTGTGCTCGTTAGCCTGGGAGCCGCACAGAGATCATTTAAAGCCACGGGGCTGGGACACTGGTCTACCCTGGTGCATCATGAAGATGTGCTTGACAGATCATGCATGCTGGGAGTGTGGCTTCTCTTTGCTACCCAGGAAGGAGCCTGGTAGAGGCCTGTTGCTAGTATACAAACCCAAATAAATGTAAAAATCTCCATTTGCTTTTTTTTTTTAACACAGTCTCCCTTAGATTGCTGACTAATGACAGAATGTTCTGCGGCCTTTACTCATGAGGTTTCCATAGACTCCCCCAGCCATGACAATCAAATCTGTCACAACAATCAAATATTTTCCCATGACAAGCACACGGTGACATGTAATCCTCTTTTCTCTGTCTTCTAGACATTTAATTGTCATGTATGCTGAAGATGGCCAAGCTGTGCCAATATCATCTTCTTTTTTCCTACATAAACAACAAGTTGACTGTGACCTTATAAAAAGCCATGTAACATTCAACGCTATGAATCCAGTAAATATTACCTGATTTTTGTGGGGTAGGAGGAGCTGTCTTTGCAGGTAAAATCAAGCTAAAGTCCTGAGGTAACATCTCATCCTGGATTAGCTTAATGAGCCACAAGTCCAGTGATCCTGTCTTATTTTATAAGAGACAGAAGAAGAACCCCAACAGCATACAGAGAAGACAATGTGGTCAGATTAGAAAGAGGCGAACCAGAAGCCAGGGGTCCAAATAATGCCAACATTCACAGGAGCTGGACCAGGCTGTGGGAGATGCTCCTGCCAACCCTCCAGAGGGACAATAGCCTGCCCAGACATTACTTGCAGATGTCCAGACTCAAGAACTCAGTAAAAATGAATTCCAGTTGTTTTCAAGTCACCCAGGCTTTCCATTTCACTACGGCAGCTAACGCACTCTATGAATATAGGGTATTCATGTTTTCCATATGAGCACACAGTAACATCAATGTTCTGCATGATGCTTTTTTAATGTACAATTTTATTCTAGATTTTTTTTTCTGTATGAATACTATGCATATAAGCATTGCTAGAGTCAAAGCCATCATAAAATGGAGTGACTCGGAATACAGACAGTTACTCCTGTGTACATGGGCCTGCCAGCTGGGCAGGGCTCGGCAGCACGGTACTCTCTGTCCCCCACAGCCCCTGCCGAGGCTGGAGGGCCAAAGCTGCTAACCACTAACACATCAGCCACCTCAGCTGAGAGGGCACAGAGGGGTGTCGGCAGCTCTCGCTCTCCTCTTGGCCTCTCCAAACGGAAGCTAAGGTTTCCTCACATCAGAGTAAATGCTACCACAAGCATATGAAGAGCGGAATTCACTTTGGGCACATAAGCTAAACAAAGTTATTGCCTCGTTCTCTTTAACAGCTGAACTGTGCTTCATTATATGGAGGGATGATACTTTATTTAATTGATCATACACTAGTATTTACATTGTTTCCAAATGTTTCCATTAAAAGCAATCCAGTAAGTGCTCGGTGGATGGCACACACCTGTAGCCCCAGCACTTAGAAAGCCAAGGGGGGAGAATCAAAAATTTGATACCATCTTGGGCATTAATTAGACTGGATCTGCCTTAAAAGAAAAAGCCAGCGCTGGGGGAAATCATTTCTGCTTGTGTCGTTTCGTGGATCAGTGAGGATATCTGCAGAGTGACTATCTAGCTGTGAGTCTGCTGCCAACACGGCTTGTGCCTCTGACGGACATTGACTGACTAATTGCCCTCCTTAGAGCTGATACCGGATTCCATCTGCAGCATGTGAAAATAATTGTTTCCCCACAACCCTGGAGTTGCAGGCAGCCAACACTTTTATCTTTGCAAGTGTGATAGCTGGAACATGGGATTTCTTTTGCTTTTAATTTATATCTCTCTTATGAGTAAAAACAATCATGGTTGCCCAGTTTTACAAACAATAGCTTTTCATGAACTGTGGTGATGTCCTTTGGCCGTCTGGGAGAAACTGTTGGGCCTTTTTCTTATTATTTTTCGAAGAACTGCTCATATGTAAATTTAATCAACCCTTTGTCCATCGTGTAAGTTAAAGCTGTACATTTCTGGTTTGAAATGTGACTCTGTGGTATGTTACCATTTGGAAGACGTGTCTCTCGAAGAGGCCTCTTGGGCTTGGTTCCCACTGCAATGAGTGGAGGTGGGGCTTTGGGAAGAAGTTAGATCATCAGTGCTCTGATCTATCAAATGATTTCATGTATTGACAGGACCACAATCCAATGACGTGACTGAGAGCGGATAGGAACCAGGAAGTGGAACCTATTTGGAAGAAATAAATCACTGACAGCATGCCCTTGAAGGATCTATCTCTCTCCCACCCCCAGCTTCTTCTGTAGTCTGTCTCACTCTGCTTCTGAGTCTGTCATGAAGAATACAAATGCACTCATCAGCCTTAGCTCACGGTGAGAATTTTTGCTTTACTTCAAGCCCAAAGCAATGAAGTTATCCAAGTATGGACTGACTCTGAAATTCTGAGCTAAAGTAAATGCTTTCTCTCCCTCTTCACGTGTTCAATTTCCTATTATTGGGATTGATTTTTGGACTTGCTGTTTTGTCACACTGATTTTTAAAAATGTCCCAACAAGCTGGCCACATTGGCGCTAGACTATAATCCCAGGATTCGGAAGGCCGAGGAAAAAGGTTTGTGAATTTGAAGCCAGATTGGGCTGCGAAGCAAGTTCAAGGTCATCCTAAGAAATCTAACCAGATCTTGTCTCAATCAAACAAAAAGAACAAACATTCTTTCCACGATTCTTCCATGCCCCCTCGTGATTGGCTCCAGCAGTGAGCTACATTTGTGGATTCCTGTCAGGAAAATCTTCTTGATCTTTGAATTTTCTTTGTGTCCCATCTTGTCCTGGGCCTGATCTTGATGAGTTAAATTAATTTGCCAGCTTCTGAATCTGTTGACCTCACTCCTCTGGTGGGAGCATTCTGTATGCAAGTTTGCCTTGGGCTGTGTGATGGAGCAGGGCTAAACCAGAGCTGATGTGTCTTCAGGACAGTGTGGAATCACGTGAGTGGAATCTCACATGTGTAGTCAGAAATACATGAGAACTGGCTTAGGGGGTGCCAGAAAAATCTCTGTAGCCAGTGCCCAGTGTAAAGACAATCAAAAGGATGCTGGTAACTGGGAAGACAAAGACAAGAGGAGCTTACAGAGGAAGGGAGTGACATAGAAGTTCTCTTGAAGCAGGGGCTTAAGATCTAGAGCCCAATTTGGGGACTATGAAGAACCATAGACAGTTTGATAGATCTCATGGGCCTGGAGCTATCTCTAGGTGAAAGTACAGGTTCTTGATAGATAACAGAAAACTTTTTTTTTTTTTTTTTTTTTTTTTTTTGAGACAGAGTCAAATGCATCCCTGGCTGACTTCAAAATTGCTCAGTAGCTGAGGATAATCTCAGACTCCTGATCTTTCTGCTTCTATCTTGGGGGTTCTGGGGTTCCAGGTGTGTGCCATCAGAGTTTTAAAACGTGTTTTGAGAGACAGTGCAGTTTTACAAAGGGCTGAAGTTGGGGTGTGCACCCCTAGAGTTCTAGTCACAACACTGAAACCCTCTTACGGGAGTCAGCAAACACACTCCTTGTTCTCTCCCTACAAAGTCAAGGCAGCACTACAGCATCCCTGAGACTCTTCCCCAGTGTGCTGTGTGATGGCTCTCCAACTCCTTTTCAGGCTGTGAAGCTGACCATTTGAAGTTTCAGCCAAGGCCAAGGCAGCTTCAGCAAGGTCTCAGGTTCCAGGTTTCAAAGGAACACTGAGGCAGACTGTCCTTCACTGTAAGGTATTTTTTACCACAGTTATTTGTGACACAGAAAGACAAGGTGGTAAGGACTGAGTTCAGGCCCATGGAGCAGAGTACAGGGCCTCTTACAGGTTTCCGGGAGTGTGGAGAGGTACTGTATCCTGTGGTTAATGAGTAGCCCATAGCAAGTGCTTGTAGTCAGGGTGCCTCTGATTCTTGGGAAGCAAGGAAAGGGCAAACGGTTGGCCCTTTAGTTAATGCATGCTCATCATTGCTTGGGGTGCCACATACAGCCCCTGATTGCTTAGGAAGTTTGATAAGCTTCCCATGGGGAAAAAAAGGAGCATAGCTTCATAGACAGGCTCTCAGGAGGATGTCTGCTGTTTCTTTTACAGCAGCTGTGAGGGAAGAGGGAAAAAAAAAGGTCTGATTCAGGTGAGCTGGGCCCCAGTAGTCCCTAGCTCAAACTTAAATACTTCATCCTGGAGTCTGGGAAACCTGAGTCCCTCATGCTAAAATGTGCCCTATCTGGAGTCATCGAGAGCACTCAGAGGATAAAGACACTTGCTGCCAGGTGCCAAGCCTGTTGATAATCTGGGTTCAGTCCTAGGAACCCATGTAGCAAAGTTGGAGTTCTGGTTTAGCGTGGAAGGAAAACAAGGGCATGGTCTAGCCCTAGGTCCAGCCATGATGAATATCTTGTCGGCTTCTCTCCATCAATGTTGTCACCTCTATGTTTTTATTCCCGTGGTTCCCACCACCCAGACTGCTCTTCCTTTGGCTCCAGACAAATCCCAACCACACTTAGGCACCAACGTCAGCCCTCACCTTTTCATTGGTTCCTCCTATTCCGGTTGATCTTTTGGAGTCAGAAATGGAAGGAACCCCCTCAAGATAACTCAACAAAGGGAAGTTCATTATAAAGTCTCAATGGGTGGTGCCATGGGCAACCAGAGAGACGGAAGATGGTGAATCACATTGGGGAAGAAGAGGACTATTAGCTGGGATGCAGGGTGGGGGGAAGATGCTAATTTCATGTGTCTCAAGGGCAGGATGGTGGTCAGCTCTATTCCCTTCACTTCTCTGTTCCTCATCACACTCATCAGGAGAATATCAAGCAGTTCTTGAGTCAAGAGTCTCCCTGGAGAGGAGAGGACAATGTTGTGCAATGGTTTGGAGTGAGGCGGTTCTCAGGGGCCGTGGGTTGCTTCTTTGGGAAAGAAAGGTAGAGGAGTATCCCACATGATGTCTACTGTGAAGGGAACAATCTCACTGGAATGGTGGGAATACCTGTCATCGCAAGACTTAAACTTCAAGGCCATCCTGGGTTACATAATGAAAAGATCTCAAAAAAAAAGGAAAGAAAGAAAGTAGAAGGGAGGAGAGGAAAAAGAGAAGGGATGAGAGAGAGAGAAACAAGGGGAAAGGAGTGGGAGGAAGAAGAGGGGGAAGAGAATGATTATTTCTCCTAGTATTATTTTACTTTATACTCTAATTTCATGTGTGACACAGAGTTTATAAATACCGACCAAGTGCATAATGGGATGCTGAGTTCACCCTGTCCTGTCCCAATGACCTTCCTTGCCAAGCTTTTTCTGCCTTGTTCAGCTTCCCTCGTCTTTAGAGTCATATGTTAACTAGTGTTTTCCACTCCTGTGCATATGGGAAAGAACTTCATCAGCCCTTTAAATGTCAGTGCCAACCTGTTAAGAAGAATGTGAATAAATGTGTATCTTTGTTGTGGTCCTAACTGCTGCCTCTGATGGGACCTCCATGGCTGCTGTGACAGCAGCACAGATGGTATCTTGACTACGGCTCCACTCTCAGTGGGCTGGTCTATGCCTGCCTCTCACCCAAGAATCTAGAATCTGCTGAAAATACTGAAAACAATAATGACCCAGTGACCCAATACAATGGAAATGTAACCTAGAAATGCTGGCTCCAGGCGCATACACTGGAAACACTCTTGAACATTCTTAGCATGAGCCTTTTGAAAGATATTTGTCGCCACACTGACTGGGGGGGGAGAGAGCTGGAAGGAAAATAAATCCTTCTGCATTTATAGGATAGAGTAAAATGAATGAACTGGAATCATACATCATTATGGAAAGATCTCTACAAAGCACCAATACATAGAAATGTCCCTTCTCTTCATATATCAGGTATAGACAGGTCTCCATAGAATGACTGACATGTACATGATGTTAGCATTCAAGTGAAATTTCCAAAACATGAAAAGTGGGTTGATATGTCTTTAAAGATTTATGTGCATGTGTAGTGAAATTACAAATGCCTTACATTGGGAAAGATGAAATTTGACTTAAGATTCAAATGGTTTTGGCAAATGGGACCTGTGGGGCTGGATGGGAATGATAAACCTTTACCTTTATGTCTAAACTCGTACAGGTGTGCAATGCATGCTTGTGTGTGTGGGGGGGGGTGTATGCATGCCTCTGTGTATGTGAAAGTGTGTGTGTGTGTGACTTACTATGTGTGGTGTGTGTGTGTGCATGTGAGTGTGCATGCCTCTGAGTGTGTGCAGACATATCTATGTGTATATGTCTGTGTGCATGCCTCTGTCTGTGCGTGTGGTGTGTGTAAACAAAACAAACAACACTTCATCTGCTTAATCATCCGGTGAAAACGCCACTCTTGAGAAGCCTCAGTAAAGAGCCCAGCTTGCCAGGTTTCTGAGCGCTCATCTTATAAAGAACCAATGCTTCTTGAAAACTCATTCAAGTCCCACTCCATGTGGTGCATGCTTGAAATCCAGCACAGCCCATGGGGAGTGAAGTCAGGAAGACCAAGAGTTCAAGGTCAGCTGGGGCTCTCTGAGATCTCACCAAAAACTACCTCTCTCTACCCCAAAGAAATGTGTTGAGGTCTTTAGTTATTGCACGACTTTTAGAAGGGTCAATTTTCAAAGTAAGATCTTCATACTTTTTTTTAAAATAAGAAAGTCACTAAAATTCTTAAAATAAATGCCTGAGTTCCCTATGCCACACACCCACAGCCTCCTGGACCCTTTCTGCCCCTGTAGTGCTTCAGTGGTGTTTCATTGCCCTTTCAAGGTTTCCAAAGCTAGACAGGAACTTCCAGCTCTGAGAAAGGAATATTTAACTCACACCAGCCACCTCTAAGCCCATTTGTTCTTGCTTCCAATATCATTTTATTTCAGTTTGTTTAAATCAAGTCAATGTTTACATCAGTAGAGCTGTAGGAACACCAAACACTGCTAACCATGGAAGCTTACTGGGATTTATTTATTTTCTCATATAATCAACTTCCTAAGATTAATAGCTGCCCCCCTTTTTTAAGAGGTAAGTTTTTTTTACAGAAATCTAGTGTTAGCCAAGTATTTATTCTACTTCTTTTAAATCCTTTTTTTTTTTTTCTTTTTTGAGACAACAAAAAAGTTCAAGATGAGTTCAAACTCACTAAATCGCTGAAGGCTTCTGATTTTCCTGCCTCTACCTCCCAAGTTCTGGGATTAGTCTGTGGTACCACGTCCATCTTGTATCCACTTTTAGAATGATAACTTACTTATTGACTACTGGTTAACCAGGGTCACAGTCATAGACGAAGTTGAACTGCAGATGCTGTTGCTGAAGTACTCTGTGTCGTACAGGTCAGGAACACCACCTACTTCACATCTTTTACTTCGCTTTTCTAAGCATTTCCCCACAGCTCTACTGTGCCATTCCCTCTTCTTGGATCATTCTCTCTTCTTGTTTTCAGAGAAAGAGCACATGGGAAGGAGCTGAGTCCTTGCAAATCCATAAAGATTTCATGCTCCTTGTGCACTTGCTGAGTGGTATGTTTTGACATAGAACCTGGATGGATGGATGGATGGATGGATGGATGGATGGATGGATGGATGAATAGACCTATGAACAGGCAGATATATTATGGATAGATGGATGAACTAACAAACAGACAAGCCAACAGACAATAGAGGGATGGATACAGTGGTCGAATAATTGATTTTGTGCTTTGGCCTAGGTAAGTTTGACAGTCCTTTTTTTTCTTTTCATAGATGTGAAGACATTGACGTTTCAACTTCTAATATTGTTATCAAGAGGTTTGTACACTTGATTGTGTATCATACCACCTCCTTGCCTCTCTGGAGTTTAATGGATCTGAGTTTCCTCTTCTGCTGAAATGTTATGGGTCACATCCTGGTTGGTCTCTTTTCTTCTTTTTCCTGAGCACCTGTGAGCCTTCTGACCCTTCCAGAGACAGAGAGAGATCTCTTTAAGTGTGGAGTGTTTCCTTTGATTATTTCTTTTGGTCTAATTTTTGCTTCTGGGGTCCCTAAATTGTTCTGGGAGCCATCTTATCCCTCACCCAATTCTCCTGTCTCTATGCACTGGAGTAATTCGGTAGACCGCCCCAACTTCTCACCTCTCTGTTGGCTCTGACTTTAATCTGCACAGATGGCTGTTTGTTCTTCCTGCCTTTATTGTGTTATGCCTCTGGAAGAATGCTGTCAGCGTGTTTTGCTCTTATTCCTGCATTCCTTCCATGGTCCTCTACGTTTCTTTTCTCCTGCATTCCTTTGGCCGTGTGCCTAGTTTCTGTCTCTAACATGAGGATCCTGTGGAAGTGTCTTGATATCTCTGTATTTAAGATGCCTGTGTTATCACTGTACTTAGGATGCCTGTGAAATTTGGTTTGCAGTATAAACCCAGAAAAGAGAGAAAACTCAAAGACTGCCGATGTGGGGTCCACTAGCTAATGTCTCCACTCAAGGTCGAGTAACTTTAAAGAAAGTTGAAGTTTCAATTCCTCAGTCATGCTAACCACACTCAAATAACAAGTAGATTCAGGCAGTCACCCCCTCAACACAGTATGTCCTATTGGACCACACTAGTCAAAGCAATGAAGCAAGTAAGCTGCTTTCACAGGTAGAGTAGTTCAAACTCTCCCGGTCACACGTTTGGTCAAGAACAAAGACTAGATTTCAGTTGACATGTTATTAGGTGACCACAGTTTGGCTTCTACTGTAAAATCACCAGGTCTGGATGGAGGCTGGTTTGTTCTTGCCTGCCTGCTGCATAGGGTGTGGATCTGATTTCAACAATGGAGCAGCCATATTGTCCTGAGGGAGTGTGGAGGAGTTGAGAAGATTAGACTGGGTGGGGGTCTGTGTGTTGAGAGAAAGGAAGAAGAGTCAGGGAACAGCTCTTCACGTCCTGGCAGCAAGGGAAGATGACCATTTGGACTCATCTTGGTGCCCAGGTGGGTGGGGAGGAAGCCACATCCTCCTCCCTTCTGCTTCATGTGCATATCACATCAATTAGCATTGTGCATGGCTGGAACCAAAAGCTGCCTTCTTGCTGGGAGACTTGACAACTTCCTGCTCTACTGGCAGGAGAACTGGGACTTCCCAAAGGAGCCTGTCCTCAAGCCAAAGGCACAGGTGTGTAACTAGTGGAGAAGAAACAGTTGGTGTCCCTGCCAATGGAGTAGCCCTAAGATCACCTCCAGCCGCAAGCCCTGAGCCTACAAAATCTGTTATTTTCTCACAAGAAGTCCATGAGAAAAGATGATTAATTCTGTCCAGCAGGTGCACAAATGGGATACCAGAGAAGAGAAGCAACATGTCTAAAACTGTGGGTTCCTACTCAGTATGGGTCCCCTTGCTCCTAACACACAGCCTCCAACCACACATACAGAGTGAGAGATCTATTCAACAGAGTCTCTCATTCCTTCCCCATTACCAAGCATTATGTGGAAACAGACTGGGTGTGGTTTGAGAAAAGGCAGGCGTGTCAAAGAAGCAGCCAGAGGAAACCAGGGTGACTTTGGAGGTCCTTTAGTGTGGGGCTTGGTGGACTTTCTAAGGAAGCCAATCATGTAGACAGAAGTTTCTTAGCCACACGTCCATAAGAAGGTCTCTCATCTGGTCCCTTCCTTTCTCCTTGAACGCAGTGATGACAGATAATCCCTCTCTGCAGAAAAACTGCAGACATCAACACAGATGCAGACAAGGAAGTGGGTGTGGGGTACAGACTGAGGACATGTTCTCAAGACAAAGGCAGATATTAACATGAGTTTATTGTATATCAGCACACACTCATTGTTTCCAGATTTCAAGGCGTGTGAATTTTTTCCTTTAATTGAAAATATTTTTTCTCATGTAATATATCATGATAACTATTTCCCTCCTCTGCTTCTCCCAGTTCATCCCTACCTCCCCTCCCATCCAGACCCACTCCCTTTCTGTCTCTCATTAGACAAGGACAGAATTCTAAGGGATAATAACAAAATAAAATATAGTAAGAGAGAATAAAAACTAACATAATACAGTTGGACAAAACAAACAAACAGAAGAAAAGGATCTCAACAGGATGCACAAGAAACAGAAACATAACTAGTTTGCACACCCAAAAACACTAAACTGGAAGCCATAATATATATGCAAAGGACCTGGTGCAGAACCATGCAAGCCTTGTTCCCTAAGCCCTGAGGGGAAGGCTTTGATGGAGACATCTTGTTTAGGGCTGAGTGTTCCAAGGTCTCTCACTCTCTGCATAATGACTGGCGGTGTCTCTGCATTTGCTCCCATTTGCTGCAGTAGGAAGCTTCTTTGATGATGCTGAACAAGGCATAGATCTCACCTCCCAGCCATCCTCCTGTCTTTCCTTTCTCCTCTGAAGAGGCTCAGAAAAGGAGGAAGCCTCCCATGGATATCAATCCATCTTGGCATATCAAGATGTAGCAGGATTAAGCACATCTTCTCCTATTGTGGCTAGACAAGGCAGCCCAGTTGGGGGAAGGGGATCCCAAGGCAGGCAACAGAATCAGAGACAGCCCCTACTCCTGCTGTTAGGAGTCCCACTGCACAAATGTTATATATGTACCAAGGGCCTAGGTTCATCCCATGCATGCTCTGTGTTTGGTGGTTCAGTCTCTGTGCCCAGGTTAGTTGGTTTTGTATGTTTTGGGGGGTGTTCTTGACCTCTCTGGCTCTTTCATTCCTTGAACCCCCCTCTCCTATGGAATTCCTTAAGATTCCACTGATGTTTGCTGTAGATTTCTGTATCTGTTTCCATCAGTTGCAGGATGGGCCTCTCAAATGACAATTATGCTAGACACTTGTCTGGAAGTATAGTAGATTATAATTAATAATTTCAGAAGTAGGCTCTCTCATGGAATAGAGCTCAAGCTGGGGCAGCCAAATTGGTTGACCATTCTCTCAATTTCTACTCCATCTTTACCCCTGCATATCTTGTTGGCAGGAGAAATTATGGGTCTAAGGTTTTGTGGGGGGTTTGGTTGTTTGTTTGTTTTGAGACAGGGTTGCTTTGTATAGCCTTGACTGTCCTGGACTTGCTTTGTAGACCAGGCTGGCCTCATACTCACAGAGATCCACCTGCCTCTGCCTCCTAAGTACTGGGATTACAGGAGTGTGCCACTGCACCCGGCTTTGCTTGTCTTTTTATCTTTTATTTTTTAAAAGTAAAGTGTATTTTATTCTTTTTTAACTTTTTTTATTTTATTAATTACAGTTTATTCACTTTGTATCCCCCCTATAGCTCCCTCCCTCCTCCCACCCCCTCCCCTCTCCTCCCCTCCCATCCTCTCCCTCTTCCCCACTCAGATCTCCCCCAGTCCACTGATAAGGGAGGTCCTCCCCGCTTCCCTCTGATCCTAGTCTATGAAGTCTCATCAGGAGTGGGTGCATTGTCTTCCTCTGTGCCCTGGTCAGGCTGCTACCCCCTCAGGGGGGGGGGGGGTGTCAAAGAGCAGGCCACTCAGTTACTCCAGCCAAGGCCCACACATGGAGATTGCCTGGAACCCCTGCACAGAGGTAACCCATGGCAGTTCAGTGTCCAAGTGGGTTCCATAGTACTGGGGACAGGGACTGTCTTTCACAGGAACTGATTGGCCTGCTCTTTGTGGGTCTTTTTAAAATAGAGATTTTTTTTTTTAAAGTCTGTGCCATGAACCTATGTGATTAGAGGTGAATGTGTATAACATACCACAAAGGCTTTAATTTTCAACAAACTGGCAGATTACATAGCCACATTCTCCTGAGGAAAGGAAGACACTGCCATTGACTATAAAATATACGTATTTTTCAATACAGATTTCCACTAATGAGAAAAGACAACACGAAAACCGACTTAACTATTAACGTTTGTTAATAGTTAACAAACCAAGTTAAGCTATTAAGGTTTTAACGTTAAAACCTCATACTTGCTCTGAAACCAAAACAGTTTTACCCAAGTAGTTAGATGTTCTTCATAGTCTACTAAATACACACCGTAACACAAGCTCACATTAGGCAGAGAACTCAAAAGCAGACCTAGACTAAAATGAGACCCTCAGAAAGTGGGTAGATGAGAGAGAATTCTTCTTGCCAACTCAGAGCAAAGGCAACTTTGACTGCTTTCCTCTCAACCCTGGGGACTGGCAGGTAGGGGCTTTCTGTCCATAGTGTTTGAAATGTTGGCCTCAACTTCAATTAGATTTCGTATTTACATTACTGAATCGTTTCAGAGATGACACATCAAACAGCCCATGGTTGGGTTCCCTAGATCTTACAGCTAAACAAAATTGAACCTGGCATAAATGGACACAACGTAAGACAGGTTGCACAGAACTCCTCCTACGAGGCCCTGCCAAATACGGGCTACGTTAAAAACCACAAGAGGAAGCGGGAGAACATCATCAGTAGCACAAGACTCCCCCATGCTTCTGATAACCAGATGGAGAAATAAGTACATGAAGAACAAATAAAGGCAAAGTAGGAAAGGGTGAGATGCCAGTTAGCAAACTATTAGCATATTAACATATGGTGAGCTATTAATGGGTGTTAGATATTGCTTGTATTAGAATCGTGGTCTGCTCTAATAGGCTCAAAGATAAAGGAAGAGGAAATCTGAGTTATAGCCCCTGTATGGTCGCCTGTCACCTGTAGCACATCCCTTCACAGGGTGAGGAGCAGGAGAGAAGCAGTCTGGGGGATGGAGGTTATTAGCTGACAGCGTGCCATTGCTATCATGACTCCCCTTCTCAAGTGACTATGTAGAAACTGATGTCCATTATGGATTTCAATTCTGACTTCCCCCAGCTAAGAAGAGTAGGCAATTTTGTAGGAAAATTCTGAAGCTTTCCGTAAAATTAATAACCCCACAATGATAATTCCTAAAAGCAGTTGTCTGACTGAGAGAGACATAAAGCTCCTGGAGTCATTGTGTGGGGCTATCACTTTGATGTACAGTTCCCACGGAGGTCAGGTGGCTCACTATTTTCGATGCAATCATGTGCCGGAATGGAAAAGAAGCTGAAGAGGCTGGGGTGCGGCTGCAGAGTCTGGAGAGCTATGCACGGAGACGTGTACTGGGACTAAGTACGTGGACTGGGACTAAGCACTTTCCTGCTGGAGGAGAATGAACTCCGGTCAATCTCCAGTCATCTCACTGTTTAACTCTCCATTCTTTGTAAAGTATCGGAGTGGCAGTGCCTTGAACCAGGCTGGGTACAGTCACACCTGACTATAATTAGTCAACAAAGAAGCAGCTAATGCCAGCTAATAGGGAAATGATAGCTAATGAAGGATAAATGACATCTCACCCTTTTCTACTTTGCCTTTGTTCTTCATGTACTTATTTCTCCTTCTGATTGTCTCATTATCAGAAGCATGGGGGAGTCAGTCGTGTGCTACCATTGACGCCCTCTGGCTTTCTCTTGGGGTTTTTAATGGGACCCTTGGACTTCTTTGGGATGCAAATAAGGAAAGAACATTATCTTTTGGTGTGGTGTTCAGCTCAGTTCGCGCCTAAGCAAGATTCAGGTCAGGGTATATGACTTAAGCCACAGGTTGAACTCTGAAGGGTGTTGACCCCAGAATCTAGCCTGGCCTGGAAATAGTTTACTGTGGGGTTCAAGCATCTTGATAATGCATAGACTCCCCCCTATGCAGAGCCAGCCACCGACATTCTGTGTTGATATATGCCTTGCAGCACAGCCTTGGATAATGCCTTTTAATCAACCCGATCATTAGAGATTGTCAGAGTGAGATAGTTGCATGTCACTTCATCAGTTAGCAAGCTTTTGGATTAAGATGGCAATCAGGCTTTCCCCATCAATGTCCCCTCACCATGAGTCATCTTGCCTGCCTCTCCACATTTATCTGCCTGGGTTTCGCTGTCACTGCTCCAGATTGTGGTCAATTTGCTGAGGTGACAGCTGAAACTCTGCAGGTGGTAGGAGCTGTTGGGATTGAGCTCAGCTGTGCCAGCTGGGCAGGGTGCCTCTCTTGGCATGGTTCATTCTGGAGGATAGCAGTTCTGGTGTGACATGCCACTCCAACATGACGTCATAGAGAGTGCTTGAGTTTAGGGGTTAAGCAGGCAAGTTTGTGTCTTGTGTTGGAAAACACACTAGGTTTGGCATCTGGGTCACCTGCCTTAGTCTTCTCATGAGTGAAATGGGCATCTCCATCCTTTTCATCTGCTGGGAGGACTGAGTGCTTGGCTCACAGTAGGTACCTGGTCAGGGTGAGTCCCTGTTGCCTCCCTGGGCAGCGGATGACACAGATGTAATCATAAAATGTTAACACATGTGCCAGAGTGAAGGATCCGAGCCAGGACAAGCTTTCCTGTGAAGAGACAGAATGAAGCCTTTGCTCCTGATTCCTCCAAAGGGCAGTTCAATGAGGTTTAAAATCTGGGTGACCTAGCCCTCTCCACAGTTCCTATCATGGGGCTCTAAGTAGAGGGACGCTTGCAGCTTTTGTTATGCTTGGCACAGCAGCACACTTAAACTCATGCCACAAATGACCAACGAGCCTGTTTTGATGAAAGGCCTGGGAAGGTTCCTGGAAGCCAGATGGCCTACAAGCTGATTTTGATGGACACCAGAACTCGAAGGTTGATTAATGCAGTTAAGACGTTTCTTGGTGACTATGACTATGGTCTGTTCATTGAGGACATCCAAGACACATTCACTCAGCTACTCGGTGGCTGGGTTTAGCTGCCCTGCAAGAAACCTAAGAAAGTCAGTCATTTAGTCACTCAGTAAATGTTTTCTGAGCACTCCCTGTATATCAGGCAAAGCACCAGGACCAGAAGAAAAAAGGGCAAGATTCCTGCTTTCATGGGGCTGAGAGACTAAATGTGCTCAGTTGATAAAGTACTTGGTTCATTCAAATGCAGATTTTTAAAACAACCAACTTCCCAGTTCATTTCTCTCTGTGCCCCAGACACTCTATTCTCCAAATGTCCTGGGTACCAGGACTTCCTACACTTCATAGAAGCATGGGAAAGAGGTTTATAGAGAAATGAATTGTGTAGTGTGTCCCAGGCATCGGTCATCAAAATCCTCAAGTTCATGTCCTGACTCTGCTATCCTCAAAGTCATTGCTTTAACCCTCTGGGCCTCATTGGACCCTCTCTGGGATGCACCATGTTAGACTCAATGATCTTTAGAGCCTCTTTGGGTCTTGATGTTCCAATCTATGCTTAGAAAGTCCCAGAAAGATTGAAAGCAGCTGAAAACAGGGAGTAGGCTACATCTTGAGAGCAAATAGCTCTCTAGACACGGTAGAAAGCCACTCTTCTCAGTTTTAAAACCCCAAGATGTCTCTCTCCACCCTGAGCTCTTGGCTTTGGTAGGCGTGTTTGTGCCACACATATGTCTTCCAGGGAACAACAAGGATGCTAGTGTCACTTAACTGGAGACTTGCCAGTATCACTTAACTGGAGACTTGCCTTGGATTTGTATTTAAAATGAAAGGCATAGAACTTGTTAGCTTCAAATATGCATCAGCCAAAACATAAAATATTTCTTCCTGCCTCTTTTTTTCTCACAAATTAACATTTTACACAAGTAACATATGTACATTATTCCAGAATGTTACAGACATGCATCATGCTGAATTGAAAGTATTCTGTAATTTCCCATTGATAATTATAGTTAAAATGGATTATATCCACCCTTTCCATTAGTTAAGTTTTTATTTATAAATATATGAAAATGTATTTTTAAATGTCTATGGCTAAGTAATAAAACCCCTTAGGCTATAGCTACATCTCTGAGACCTGTGTACTTTGTCTTATTTGGAAAAAGAGTCTTTGCAGATGTGATCAAATTAAAGATCTTAAATTGAAGAGATTACACTGGATTTTCCACGGGGCTAGAACTGTAATTACATGTATCTTTCTAAAATGAAGCTAGAGGGAGGCCTGACACAGAGAAAAGGCCTGTGGAGATGACGGGGCGAGATGACATGACAGGATGACATGGGCTACAGGACACAGATGGATGGGCACGATGGCTTGAAAACGCTGGTTCTGCAGACTGTACTGGCATAGCCACAAGCCAAGAGATGCCCGCAACTCCTGGGAGATGGAAGAAGGGAATAAGTTCTCCCCTAGAGCTTCCGGATAGAGAGGGACCTGCCAGCACCTTAGTTCCATCCTGTGGAAGCCACGTCAGCATTCTAACCACGGATAGGTAGGTAGAGAAGGAGAATAAACGGCCACCGTTTGAAGCAACCAAACAATAGTATGGTAGTTCCTTGCCAGAGACACAGAAAATGAATCCAGTATTAAAGGGTTAAGATAAGAAATAGCAGTGCCCACTCCTGTCCACCCACACCTCTAGTTTTGTTCCCCAGAGGCAAACAATCTGAATCTTGGAGTAGTCTCTTCAAAAAGTTGTCTTCATATATTCTGTTTAGCATACACATATTTATTTTAGCTGGTCTCTGAGCAGGATATTTTGCCTCAGAAGAAGGCTGGAGAGATGATGGCTCAGTGGTTCCCAGCACCTGCACCTGTAACTGCAGTTCCAAGAGATCCGACGCCACCTTCTGGCATCCGTATGTGGTAAAAAGACATGCAGGCAGGCAAAATAGCCATACACAAAAATAAAAACAAACACCCAAAACAAGATTTCTAACTCTCATACATGCATGTATTAACCTATGTAGACTTCTAAGCACCTTTCTTCTCATCATTGATGGAACTTCCAAATTAGCTGCATATCTTTTGGCTATATCTATCATACTTCACATTATTAATTATAGTAATACAAATTGCATTTCACAGTGTTCTGTGCAAGGTACTGCATTTCTTTTTTTTCCCCTTAAACAACCTTTTGTTTTTCCTGGAGTTGATAGTCACCTTGAGTTTTTATTCACCCTTTGTATCATATCACCACAACCGCATACCAAACTTCTGTCCAGAAGTGTAAAATCTGTCTCAATGCATTCAGACATAGATTATAATGAGGAAAGCAATGACCTCCAACTGCCTTCACCTTAGAAACATTCTACAGCCTCCCTAGAAGTCAGTTACTTTTCATATCTGTTTTCATTATATATACTATATGTTATTGTATTATATATAGTATAATATTCTATTACATATGTAATGTCGCTTGGCTTTGTCTCTCTTTTTCTTCATTATAGCATCTCATTAAGTGAAGGTTCAATACCCAGCCACCTCTAAAGAAAAAGATACCTGTTGTGAAATTTTTTTTTTAATTTACTGCCATTGTCTAAGTTGTGCATAGAAATTTAGACACAGCGCTCCCTTTCCAGATTTAAAAGGCATTTTCTTGATGTCCTCTGGCCCCTGATACTGCAGTTGATAACCTCAGTGCCTTTGTGATTTCTGGTAGTGTGTGTGTGTGTGTGTGTGTGTGTGTGTGTATGCTTGTCTATGTATGTGTGTATGTGTCTAGTCTGTGTGTGATCTTATGTTTCTCTCTGGCATTTTTGACATTTTTCATTTTAATTCATTACTATGAAATTTCATGACTTTGTTTATTATGCTGGGCATAAATAGATCCCATAAGCCTGAAAATCTGTACTATTCAGTTTTAGAAAACTTTTTCTGACTAGTGTATAGATAATATTCTCAACCCTGGACTAGACTTTTCATCTTCTGAAGTAATTTTCTAATTTATTGTCTTTCCCCCTTTTTTCTATTCTGTCATCACCATTGTGTTTACTATCTTTAAAAATATTTTTGATTCACTTACTTTATTATATATATATATATATATATATATATATATATGTTTTCCCTGTGTGTATGTATGTTCACCATATGTTGGCCTGGTGCCTGAGGAAGTCAAGAAGAGAAGGCCTTGGACCCCCTGGAAGTAGAGTTATAGATGAGAGTATTCATATAGAAGCTGGGACCCAAACCCAGGTCATCTGCAAGAGCCAACAGGTACTCTTAACTGCTGAGCCAACTGTCCAGCCACTGTATTTCACTTGTGAGTGTGTGTGTGTGTGTGTGTGTGTGTGTGTGTGTGTGTTTAGAATTTTGTAATTTGGCTCAGAATTTGCAAGAAAATCTTTGTTCTTTGAAAAAGAGCAATGAAATTCTTGTTTCATGGATTCAATTTTTAAAAATTTCTCTAAGAGTATAAATTGGATGGGTTTTGCTCATAATTTTCTGTCTTCTCCATTTTGTGTCATCTCTGCTTTCTGAAGATTCCTATATTCTGTCTTTCAGTCAGTGGCATCACTTGGCTGTTTTGGTGTAGGCCACCCTTCTGTGCTCAGCAGCAAGAGACGAGCACTACAAAGATGATGAGCAGCTGCGTGGACACGAGCTGTGCCGTGTGTGTCCCTTGCTGTACTCCCAGCAGGGTTTCCTGTAGCCAGGGAGCCAGCTTGCTAAGGGAAGCTCACCTGTCTGCTTCTGGAAGGATCTTCTTTCTTGGGGGTCAGCTTGTCTGCCCTCCAGCCACCTGTGGAAAGGCTAGCAGCTTTCTGTTCCATGTTGGCCAGTTTCTGGTACGGGCATCTGCACTTCCCCCTCCTCCCAAGCTGTGCATGGTGTTTTGGAATTCTGAATTCTCCCTGTACAGCTTCTCCAAATAGACAAACTCCCGTCTCTCGCTTGGTAGGGATGGAAACTTGCTAGTTTTGGCTAGAGTGATCTTAGAGCGCGTCTAATGGCTTCTTTTCCAGAGTTCCAACCAATCCAGCATCGCTTGGCTCCAGCTAGACCTCCATTTGGGATGGCATTTATGGCCACAAGTTCCAGGGTTGTTTACAGAGTTCCACCATGCAATTGGATGGCTTCTTGTTTATCCATCCAGCACCTTATGGACACTTTATTTCAGTTTTCTCTGATATGAAAGTTAAATTTTACTTATCCATCTGTTTTCTAGCTTCCAAAATTCTCTCGATATCTCTCCATCATTTATTTCTTTCCTAGTTTTTTTGTCTTGAGTTCCTGCTTTGTTAAAGGTCTCTTTACACTGGCATTAGCAGGGCTTTGGGCCAGAACAGAGAGAGACGTCTAATCCTTGCTGCTCATATTTTATAAGACCAGACTGCTGCAACCTTCTATTCTTTCTTCTTTCCAGGTGCAGTTTGTGACTTCCACCTTTGTTGCATGTTGGATGTAGAACAGAGAAAAATTTACTTAACAAGCTACACTGTCCCCACCCCATCCTTCTCCGTAAACCTTCTTTCCTTTTTCATTACCTCATTTACAATCTCCCTGGCTCTTCTATCCAAAGTCATCCTCTGTCCCATGATCCAAGACCCTATGAAGCGATCTTTCCACCCTTTCTAGCTTCTCTTCTGACTCAAGCTAGACATGTGTTTTAAAATATAGCCTTGTACCTTCCTAACTTTACCGATGTCCCCTTTCTTGGACTTCTGTTTTGCATATCTCAGCTTTTGAAATGAGAAAACAGGGCCAGCTACTCCTTGTGAAGTAGAAACCCAGCCATGGAGAAAAATAACATACTTATTACTGTGTAAAAGTTCAATCGTGTGTCTTCTGGTTCTTTACACTATGTTCAAAACATCTCTTGTTTATCCTATATTATATGGCTAATATCCACTTATAAGTGAGTATATATCACTTATGTCTCTCTGCTTCTGGGTTTCCTCACTTGGGATGATCTTTTCTAGTTCCCACCATTTGCCTGCATAAACATACTAAAATCTATAGCCCTAAAGAAGCTAAACAACAAGGAATCCTAGGAAAGATGCTTAACCCTCATTCAGAAGGGCAAACAGGATAGACTTCAGGAGTAGGAGAAGATAGGGAAGAGGACAGGAGCCTTCCATAGAGGACCTCTGAAAGACTCCACCACCAGGGTATTGAAGGAGATACTGAGACTCATAGCCAAACTTTGGGCAGAGTACCAGAATCCCTGTGGAAGAAGAGGGAGACAGAAAGACCTAGAGGGGACAGGAACTCCACAAGGAGAACAGAGCCAAAATACCTGGGCCCAGTGGGGCCTGCAGAGACTGTTACTCCAACTAAGAACCATGTATGGAGAGGACTTTCACCCACTGTTCAAAGGAATCCCATTGGCTGCTCAGTTTCAAAGTGGATTCCCTAGTAAGGGGTACAGGGACTGTCTCTGACATGAACTCAGTGACTGGCTCTTTGATCACCTCTCTCTGGGAGGGGTGGCGTGCAGCGTTGCCAGACCACAGAGGAAGATGATGCAACCGCCTTGATGAGACCTGATAAGCTAGGGTCAGATAGAAGAGAAGGAGATCCTCACCTATCAGGGGACTGGGGAAAGGGCATAGGGGAAGAAGAGGGAGGGTGGGTGGAACTGGGAGGAGACAGAGGAGGGAGATGCAGCAGGGATACAAAGTGAATAAATTGTAATAAATAAATATATAAATTAAATTAAAAAAATAAACATTTTTTGTAAGCTTCAACTCTCCAGACTCTAGTCTTCATGACCTCTAACTCAACTGCCTTTCTCTCTTAATTCTAGTCTTACCTCAATGTCTTAAATGTGAAAAATGTGTTCTCTGTGACTTTTGCAGGAGGCTAAATACGAGTCCCTCAAAGCTACATGCATCTGAATCCTCAGAAACTTAGTTGATCCTTTAAATGACAAAAGAGGTTTTCAAGACAAGGTTAAGTCAGTTATCCTAAAATGCAGAGGAAGCCCAGGATTAGTCAAGTAGAACCAGGTGATTGGGACCCATCAAACGGAGTCAGTGGTATCAGAATCAACAGCAGGATATAGAATCATGGGCCCAAGTTTTGGAGTGATATGAAGAAGAGACCATAGCTCATCAATGCAGAAAATAAAAACATCAACCCTGGAGAGCCTCCAAGAGGAGCCAGCCTCCCCAACGCCTGCATATCAGCTTTTAGGACTTTGTTCCTGTTTCTAGATGAGCAAGAGAATAAATGTGTGCTGTTACAAGCCACTGGGCCAATTTTTCAGCAGATATATGAGCCTGGTACCAACCACTCCTTGTGCCTGCCCTCCCAAGCCATTCCTACTTCCATCTCTAGCTGCCAGTTCTCCATTGTATTCAGAGAATGGAAAAACCTACAGTGAGGGAAGGGGGAATGTTTGCAATGAGGAAAGGGGGGGGGCAGCAGCAGTTAGATTACTCTCATTGAGTAAGACAGCCACTGGTTCACATCCTTCATGCTAGTGAAGGTGCTTGGGCATGAGAGGTGAACATGGCTGAGGAGATCAGAAGGAAAGTCTCTAGGGCATCAGGAGTCATAGTCATTAGACAATACTGAGGGCTGCCCCTTCCTTGGAGTCTCTCCTTCTGTGTCTGGTTGGCCCCATGTTTCCTACACTGTCCCAGTCCCAGGAACAGAACTCAGACTCCATTCAAGTCCTAGGTGATCACAAAACAGGTGTTTTTGAATTTCCTTACAATTCTGCATCCTAGGTGTTATTTCCCCCCTATTTCATAGATTAGCTAGGAGTCTCAGATAGGGTGACCCCCATATATTTCCTGGGTCCTCCCCAATCCTGGGTCTCTGTCACATCCCAAAGATGCCCCCCCACCTCTGGTAGCCAGGCAGAATTTCCAGTGGAGGGAACACCAACCCAACCACAAAGTCTCAGACCCCAAATTTGTCATGCCTACAAGATGTGCAGGGATGAAGATGGAGCAAAGATTGAGAGAGTGGCCAACTGAAAGACTGGCCCTACTTAAGACCCAGTACCTGACACTATTAATGTTACTCTGCTATGCTTGTAGACAGGAGCCTACCATAGCTCTTCTGAGAGGCTTCACCCAGCAGCTGATGGAAACAGATGCAGAGTCCCACAGCCAGAAAGAACTCAGGGAATCCTATGGAAGAGCTGGGGGAATGACTGGGGAGCTGGAAGCATCAAGGACTCCACAAGAAAACCTACAGAGTCAACTAACCTGGGAACATGGGGCCTCAAAGAGAATGAACTACCAGCCAAAGAACATGTGTGGACTGGTCCGGGGCCCCCCTCTACATATATAGCAGATGCGCAGCTTGATCTTCATGTGGACCCCCAACAACTAGAGTGAGGACCGTCTCTGACACTGATGCCTGCCTTTGGATCCCATTCCCCTAAAGAGGCTGCCAGGTCTGGCCTCAGTGAGAGAGGATGCACTGCAGCAATTTAATGTGCCAAGACAGGTTGGTACCCTGAGGGATCTCTCCCTTGTCTGAGGAGGAGAGGGGAGGATGAGGGGGACTAGGAGGACAGGAGTAGGGGTGCAGTCAGGATGTAAAGTGAATAAATAAATTAATGGAGAATGAAAATAAGAAGTGTATCTTCCCACTTCAAATAATTTACTTAAGAAAAAATCCCTCACAGAGTCCCCACTAGAGCCTGACCACAGCTGCACCCTGATCTTTTCCTTCCAGCCTCCAGACATGGAGAACTAAGAACTATGACTGCTTATAGGTAGGCCACACATATATGATGTTTTGTTCTTTGTCATAGGAACTTGGCTGGACTAGGACATGCCTGGTTATATCTTGATTCCTTCTCTGAACACTGGTCAAATATCAAAGATTCCTGGTTAATGGATTACTATTACCAGGGCCTTGACATTGAAGTACGGTGACGACACGGTAGACACAGCGTGTGACTTTAATATGCAGAGACACAATACGTTCAAGCCATCTCTAGGTGCCCCTGGACCAACCACTTAGCTTGTGTTGATCCTCATCTGGAAACTTCCAGTGTGTGGGTGCTCAGGACTATGTAGGACACCCCATTCCATCACTGCACTGTCAGCACTGCCTTCTTTCCTTTCGCATTGACCAATATCTTTGCTGCACTCCTTAACATTTGTCTCCACACAGGCCTTGAGTCATCCATCTCTGCCTTCAGTCATAAAGGAGAGAGGTTTCTACCCAACCTCACAGGCTCTGCCTAGGATCTGACTTTCTGCACCACTGTATTGTTTACTCAAACCACTGTGCCACTGACACCAACAAACCATATGACGAGAGAGAGAGAGAAAGAGAGAGAATTTCCTAGAGTGTTTGTTTGTTTGTTTGTTTGTTTTTGCAGAAGCAGAACTCTCACCAGGGGCAAAAGAGATTCATGTGTTCATTCACCTACCTAGTCACTCTGTTTCCAGTCTCTATACATATGCTGTGTGTCGGGCAGTCTGTGTGTCCTGCGTGTGCTAAGAATGATATCAGCCAGTCTCAGTGTCACAAGGAGCTGACTGAATACAGGAGGAAGAAGATATGGAAGTCAGAAATTCCTGTGCAGGTTATGAGTGGTGATGCATATCTGGATTATGCCGCCAATTGGGTTTCTAATCTGGTGAGGACACAGGACAATTCCCAGTTTAACACAAACCTATATTTGGAAGGATATGATAAAATGAGCCTCGTGAACACTCATTTGCTTATAATTGGTTTCTAGACTTTCTCTTACTGAGGACTTATTAATTTGAATGCTGAAAAAGTCCTTAAAGATTACGTGTGAAGCCAGTCTCTTGAATTTATAACTATGGAAGCTGAGACCAAAGGAAGATTATGGGACATCAAAAGTATGGGTAAGAATGCTTCAGAAAATCATACTTGACAACTTTTGGTTCTTCTGACTCTTAAGACTTCAAGGCTCACCAGATCAGAGGCAGATGGGTGACAGGACTCAGGTATGCACCCCCAAATCATAACCTGCACAGGGATTTCTGCTTCCGTATCTGCTTGCTCCAGCCAACTCCTTGAGATGCTTTGAGACTGGTTTATGTCTCATTCTTCCTTGCACTCCGATATTAAAGTTTGAGCAGGCCCAGGATCTCCCTGCAGGCTCCTTCTTTTACTCGGCTTAGCATCTGGAGATGACCAGCAGTCATTTGTAGTGTGTAACTCCCAAGGTCTAGTTTTTCCTTCGTTGACATAGGAGTTCTCTCTGTGACTCTGTCCACTCCCCACAGTGTGCTTCCCCTACATCCCTGCTCCCTCAGCATCTATGCCCAAGCCTTCCCCTTATACAAGGACACTAGTAACAGCCAACTTAGGACCTTCTCTAATGTAGTATGTTTCTTCTTTGCTGATTATATTGCAGAATTTGTTTCCAAATAAGCCCATGGTCCTGGGCTTCAGGTAAGCATGGCTAGGGGAGGGCAATCTCATTGAATCCGGTAGAAACATGTCCTACAAGGACCTATTCATGGCCTCTCTTCATTACTCTTATTTGGGTGGCTCACTGTCCTTCAGCTCAAGTATAGCACCAGAATGGTTGGATTACCCATGGCATAGTGCTGCAGCCTCATAGTTGATCAGCTCAGCTGAAGAGTCAACCTGACTTGAGGTAGTTAACACACACACACACACCATGTTCCTTTGAGAAATGGACAACATTTCTGCTATAAAAAAGACACAGAGGAATTTCGTGGTAAAGGAAAAGACATTAAAAAATGATTTTTTTTTCCCTGAAGTCCCTGACTTTGAGTCCTTTATCCCTATGTACCTGAACCTGTGACACAAAGGACTGTCTTACTCGCACTATGTGGTTCTCATGGAGTGTCTGTGTCTTCTTAGTTGGGAGAGGCAGGTGCAGAACTGATTAAAAATTTCCTAGTAGGCAACTGGTTACTTGAACATGATTACTTTATTTTGTTTTATTTATTGATGTTCTTGTGTGTGGTGTATGCGCATATACACACGGAGGCCAGAGTTGACATGAGATATCATACTTGAGCGCTCTCCACCCTTGTTTCTCAGGAGGCGAAGCTCATTTATTCAATTACACTAGTTGGCCAGTGAGTTCTGGAGATTAACTGTGTTGTCAATCCCTTCTCCAGCCTCCTTCAGGGCTGGGATGTAGGTGTGCACCAGCATTCGTGGGGAATACAAAATAAGGTTATCATGTTTACACACCAAGTGCTTCGCACTGAGCCATCTCTCCAGACCCCTTGAACACGACCTTCATATTGGGTCCTTCACTTGTTTAGAGGCCTGTGGAATACCACTGCATCTTTTCAATGGTGCTTCTCCCACACTTTGAGTAACCAGGTCCAATAAATATCACCTCCTTGAAATCAAAACAACCACGTCTTGTTGCTGATTATTAGTATTTGTTATTGATTTATCTTTTAGTTAAACAGTGGTTATTGCTAACCCAGCTGTATACCCAAATCACAACACAGAGACTAGGATGTATTTAACCTAGAGCACAGTGCTGGGTAATGATTACTCCATCCTAAACTTCCAAGCCCACATAGCATTGTCCCATTCAGATTTCCCACATTATACTTGCTTTTTAGTCATATCCTGGTCTGGTCCTCTCTTCTCATTGTCTCCTCTCAATTCCTCCCACTCACTTCTTTCTCCTCCCCTCCAGATCAGGATGTCCTGTTCTCTCCATTGCTCAGCATTGGCTGGTTGTTTTATGGACAACACAGAGAACAAGTGGTAGCATGTTTACACAGACTAGAGACAGGCGATGCTTAGAATAAGCATCACAATGCAATGTCTGAATTGAAACCAGATAGTGGGGTAGATAAATCAGCATGTGATTGAATAAGGGTAAATGTGTACATTTCACAAGAACATTATACCAACAATGTCTCTAATAAGAGCACATCCCCAGGGGACAATAGCAGAAGAAAAGCTAAAGCATAGAGACAGCAGCAAGAGTCAAAACCAGAGTGGACACAGAGGGCCTCGAGATCACTATGCCCCACCTTAGCTGCACGGCTTCTCTGTTAGAGCAAACCCCTGTCTCCATCTCTACAGCCATCATTCTGCACCAGTCAGAGTACCTAATTCAGACTGTAGACACATCCTTCTAAGCGCTTTTTTCTGTTCTTTCAGGCAGGGGGTATCTTGTGCAGAAGATCTGAGTGCATTCCTTTCCCTAAAGCTTTCCATGGTACTTCATTCCTTTAAGATCAAGATTTGGCTTCTTAAGGACTTCCAAAGTCTTGCCCAATGAGCTTTGATTAACTCTCTCCTGTTCAATTATTTGTCTCTAAACTTGGAACGTACTCAGTGACATCAGTTATTCACTTTTGCCACCCTGTGAAATCCAGCTCAAAGGCCACCTCCTGAAGAATGGTTCCTAGGATCCCATTTCTTGCCTCCAACACATACAATCAGAGTTGTCCTCTGTCTTCCTTGTTCAGAGCAGTCTGCTCGCCATTTTTCCTAGGACCATGAAGACAAAGACTGTTTCCCTGCTTTGAATTGCTAACCTAGCTATGTACTTCAATAGAACAGATACTCAGCGCAGAGGAACTTGACTTTACAGCATTAATGGACTGGAAATAGTTCTAGGGTGTGAAGGAATGAGCACTTACAAAAGACAGTAGGGTGAAAACTTTCTAAAGAAGCTCGGTGGCTCACCTTTAAATTCCTCTCAACTTAAAAACCTCTGCCAGCCATTTCCCGTGAATCATTTGGACAGATGCACTAATAATGATCATTTAGAGTGAGACTCTGGTGTCAGCGCCTCATTCACACTTCAAAAAATGTGTATTCAGAGGCACACAAAAGGGGTGTAATTACCATTTCAGAAGAATATGTTAATTTGATGCAATGCATTACTGCTCTGACAGCTTTCAGCCTTTGCACCAACTGGTTGTAAAATAATGAGAGAGAGAGAGAAAGAGAGAGAGAGAGAGAAAGAAAGAAAGAAAGAAAGAAAGAAAGAAAGAAAGAAAGAAAGAAAGAAAGAAAGAAAGAAAGAAAGGGATATTGCAGGAAGGAAAAATAACTTGTCTTTCCACTTAAAACATAAGGAATAAGTAAAGGCAAATGGGTGAGGCTCTTGCTGCTGGACACAAGAAGGGAAAAGTTGTGAGCACAGCGTGCTGGCCAGTGGACAGTTGCTCCAACTTTAACATTTCTAACACCTGAGTCTGTCTGGGAGGATGCCTCAGTTATCAAAGAGTATTAAAAGTCCAAATGAAGTAGTAGTGAGACTGGCTTTCTTCTGCTCCTGGCTCTACCTCAGGAAGACCTGACTAACCTGTCCAGGCTGGAGCCGCAGTACAGGGATTGGGTTTCTGAAGATCCCAAGACCACATATTCCATAAGTTGTCTGTAGAGCTTCCTGGAACCCTCTCCGTCCAGCTTCAAGAGACCCAAAGGTCCTCTTTATGCTGAGGCTTATCTAAGCTGTGGATGATTCCTTTCTAGAATGTACCTGTGTCTCTTTTGAATTGATTTAACACAATACCTGAAATTAGGTCAGTCAAGGGGTGGCACAGGGGTGGGGGTGGTATGTACAATTAATTGACAGTTGTGGAGGTTGGAAGCCCAAGTGAGGTGGGATAATCAGTTCAGCTTCTGGGGAGGACTCTCCTGGCTGGAGTACAATATGGTAGACAGTCTCATGAAGTCAATATTGCACACAAGAGGGAGAGATCTCATGGCGAGACAGGAAGCCAGAGATCAGAGGAGCCAGCCATCAACCTTGACAAAAACTCTCTTCTTATGGTTTGAATCTAAAATGTGTCCCCAAAGGCCTTGTGCTGAAGGCTTGGTTGTCGGCAGGGGGCATTACTGAGATGTAGTGAAACCTCTCCGAGATGTGGCTTAGCTAAGGAAGCAGGTCTCTGGGACTGCCCTTGTGACAAGCCAAGTTTCTGCCTTGTCAGAGGTCTAAAAGCAATGGAGCCAGGTGCCCCACGGACCTCTGAAATGAGGAGACAAAATCAATGCTGTATCAATTTCTCCAGACAGTGATGTCTCCCATGTCACTTCCCACTAGTCTCCACCTCTCACAAATGCAGCCACCCTTCACATTGCCATCTGGGGAAGCAGACCTCCAACCCCTGCAGGGCGCACTCACCCTTAGTGGCAAGCCATTTTCCTCCTTCAAGGAGACACTGTAGGAATGAGATAGGATCACCAAGATAAAATGCTTAGCTTAGTAAAGATGCTTAACAAATGGTGCTTCTTCTGGTTATTATCTTATTATCCTATATTATAATCTCATTATCCTATATTATCATCTCATTATCCTAGGGAGTAAGCTGATTACGAGTAATTATCGAAGGGAGTGATAAAGTGACCTAAGCCATAAGAAACTGCCTAGAGCCTGAGAGATGGAGCCTCTGCTGTTTCAGTGGTGGGAGGGGGTGTCTATTTATGGAAAGGACATTCCATTCACAGTGTTTTCCAGGCTCCTAGGTGGGGAACAGAGGTTCTCAGGAGTTGAAACCCACTCCCCTCAGCTGCCAGGTTCCAGGGTGGGTCAGACATGTGAGAAGATATTCTTACAGGAGACATCTCTTCCCAAGCCTCAACAGCTTCATTCTAACTCCCAGAAGGAGCTGAGATGGAGGATGAGGCTGGCTTAGAATAAATCAAGTGGAAATGTCTATAATATCAGAATTCTATGCTGGCTCCCACCATGATCATTCTGAGAGAGGGCAAAGGGATCCATAGAATCTGAGGTGAGGTCAAAAGATGGGGGAAGAGGGAGCTGAGAAAGAAGAGTTAGGTCTGTTCATCGAATTCAGCACATTGGGCTCTGTCCCCTTCTCTCCTGTGTGTGGAGGCATCTGTTGCTACAATAGAGGAGGAGTCAGAGGGTATACCAGATGGAAAGAGAGGCCAGCCAGGGCCAGGAGCAGGGATGCGCGTGCATGCCACCAGCAACCCATGACATCCTTTGTTGAGGTCTGGGTCACCATTAAACCCCTAGAGGATGATTTTTACTCAGTAGCGTTACAAGACCAAGTGTGTCAGCAGTCTTCTGCCAGAAACCTTGTTGATCAAGAAGGCCAGGGCCCAGCCTACCTAGAAATACCAGGGGGGTAAGACTCTATGTAATATTGATCAAGAGTGGACTGGAAACCAAACTCTGATATTGTGACTTGTTGGGGGTGGGCATATAGAGTGACAGATTAGCCCTTCTGCCTTCAGTATGCAAACCTAAGGATTAGAAACAGAGGACATTTTCCAGGGGAGCTGGCAAGGCAGAGGGCAGAGAAGATGAACCATAGAGTCTTCAGTGACCAGCATCCCAGGGACAGCCTGAGGAACCAGGTCGAAAAATGCCAAGAGAGAAATTACAGTGAGGGGTGGCCTGAGCAGGCCAGGAAGTTCCACACCAGTGAGACATCCCAAGATGCTGCACAGAGCTCAGGAGTGCGGCTTACAAGGATGACCCCCTTCTCAAGACTCCTGTTTCACGTCTGCCAGGAACTTGTCATAACATGCTGATTTCGTTAGAACCAGACATTGCCACCTGCTTGAAAGTTGTCATAATAAACACACATGTTTATGGTGTCAGCAGTGGGAGAGGTGGCCTTGTGCCAGGGTAGAGGCACAGTGGGGCTTTCGACCTTTGGTGGATGCTTTGAAACTGCCTTTACTCAGGAGCTGCCCTTAAGATCTCAAGTCCTGAGTTGGGTCAGGTGTGGTCAAGAAGATGGGCTTTCCATATAAATTCAAGGCTTGAAGAGGGCTGCTTGGGCTCCAGTTCTGTTGCTCTTTGTATTTCAGTCTACAGACAGGTCCCTTCAAAGGAACTCTGTCACGCAACCAACAGGTATGTGCATCATTCAATTAAGCCAAAAGAGACTTTTTAAAAGAGGGTGTTTGCCCGGGCTTGTTTGCAGTGTTCTGTAAAGAATCTGGAGAGCAAAAACAGAGGCTCCAGGAGCAGAATTAATAAAGCACAAGGAAGCGCTGCACTCTCTTTGATGCCAACAAATGTGTTTACGGAGCAACAATCAATTTCTATGGCTCTCTGCAGTTTCCAAATCCTTTAATATGTACTACTTTGTTTCATTCATAGAAAACCTCTCTTGGAGAGGCAGAGTGGGTGTGACCCCTATTTTCCAAATGAAGAAATCACAAGGCAGTTTCACATGGTCAGTGCCCTGTGCTTAGGTTCATAAACAAGGGCTTGATGACCTACATGAAGTCTCCGGCTTCAGAAATGAAAGCAGTGGGGCATAAGTAAGTGCTGAAGAACAGCCTTTTGACAGGAAGCAAAGCAAACAAACACAATGAATGGACAAAACTGGAAAAATAAACATCGCTTGGTGAAATGAGCCAGTTGGCTAGGTTGGCCTCATCGAGGACAACTTGGGGTGCAGTGGGACGTCAGTAAACATCCAGTGCAGCCCCTCATCAGAATGGTGCCTGGAGTAAGTGAGAATGAAGAGGAGAGAAAGGAGGTCACAGGGTAGCACATGGAGTGGGACCCTATCTGCCAGTGTGCAGAAGAAAGAGCCTAGGCTGTAGGGGCCAGGTCTGAGCTAACCAACTGGGAGAACGTGGACACCTCTACTCCATCTCCCCGGGTCTTAACTGACCCAACTGTTAAGTGGGGCAAATACTGTCTACTTTAGGAGTTCATGTGAAACGCGGCATGCACCGGCTGGAAACTATTGAAAATGCACTAAAGCGGGCATTCTGGCTGTCCCCGCCCCTGAGAAATTGGTCACTGGTACTATAGAGCTCAACCACTTCTCAACAGAAGACACTGTGTGCCCCACAGTGCTGCCTGAAGTTCAGGAGTAGAGAAGCACAGAGACATGAGTGTCCAAGTGCTGTGCAGTTGCTCTTTCCTAAATTAATTCATTCATCCACTCAGTCACTCACCCATTGCTTTGGGCAATGTAATATTAATAAGGGTGACAAATATGACTTCTGGACAAAATATGACTTCTGGTCTCTGCTTAATTCCCCACGCTCTTTTTGTCATAGTAGACCGTGGAGTCTGTGTTTATGCTATAGCATAACAGGTAAGGGCTCTGTTAACAATGTCCTTGATGAACACAACTCCTTGGTAGCCCACATTAGACTTAGAACACAGAAGAGAAAGAAGCCTTTGATATTGTGAACACTGATATTTTGGGACTATTTGTTAGTATGCCGTATTCATACTTAGCTGACTAATACATCCACTCTACTTTTCATTTATTTAGGAAGTTTTTAAAAAGTACTTCAGAAATGATGATACTTGTTTAGAGGCTGGGATATTACAAGGAACAAAATGGACTTGGATTGTGTTCTCATAGAGATAAAATTCAAGTGGGAAGTGGGGTACAGACAAATTGATAGACACATATCTCAGTTAACATGTGCTATAAGGAAAAGAAAGTCCAAGAGGCTTGGGGGAAGACACAGTGTATGCAGAGAGCAGAGAAGTCCCTTTGAGGAGATGACAATGTCCCAGAGCAGTTAACACTCCAGCTAACTCCTCCACAGTGCAAAGAGTGAACCCAAAGGTCTGGGGTCCCCCAAGGCTGCATCCAGCAGGTGTGGCAGGCACACCAGTGTGGCTGGATCCGAGCAGAGAGCAAAAAGATGAAAGGTGAAGTCACAACCAAAAGTCAGAATAAAGCCATAGCCCCCCATGAACGCACAGGGCGCATATCCAGAATCCAGAAAGAAAGAACTTCCACAAGCCAGTAAGACAAGAAAATCGAATTTCCAAACACAAGCAAAGCTTTGAATGGCCAATTTGCACAAAGCAGATATTTAAATTACCAATAAACCAATACAATGTTCAGATCCTATTATTCCTCGGGAAAATGAGATTTCAAACCAAATAAGGCAATGCTGTACTTTCCAAGAATAAGTAAAAAGCCTGGGAAATGGCAAGTATTTAGGAGAATGTGAAGTAAACTCGACTCTCAGCTTTGGTAGGAGTGAAGAACCACACCAGCACACTCTGTGGCAGTCCTGATGAGAGTCAATACTGTACCCGCCAGAAATGCCATCCCTAGGCACATGCCCAAGGGGGAAAACGCACATTGACCAAAGCTGCACCCAGGAGAAATGCCCACCATCAGAAAGCACAGAAATCAACTGTGCTTTGCTTCCGAGGCAGAGACCCGACAGCAACATGAAGGCTGCGACATTACCACAAGAAGTTAAGCCCCCCTCTCAGCCTTTGTCCCAATAGGTGAAATCAATGTTCTCCTCAGAAAAACCATTGTTCTCCATACTTAGGTTCTGTGCATTCACTTGGTAAATTGTGAGTCCGTTGTGAGGAAGGAAGAGTGAGGGGGCAAGGATGGAGGAAAGGAGGAAGTTTGAAGACATAGTTTGCCAGATTAGGGGGTGGGGAACTTACGCTCTCATTCTACAAAGGACGAAGCACTTCTGGAACATTCTTAGGGCATTCTTAGAGTAGGGTGTGACTGAGCTCTGAAAAGGCGAGTTCTGTGTGTGTGGACCCGGGTGGGTTAGGTGCAATCAGATGGCTGGAGAAGCTGAAGGTGACCTTTTCAAGGAGGTGAAAGAGCAGAGGCCTGACCCTGGGTGACCTACTGCAACTCTGGAAGGCAGGACTGATGGGGGCAGGATACAGAAGAAGGGGCCAAACCAAAGATAAACTTTGCCCGAAGGTTGACGCCAATTTCTGGAATGGAAAGGGACCAAAAGAGGGGCAGCCTGGAATTGAGGGGACTGATAATTTAATTTAAAATATAATTTTGATGTGCCTATTAACCCACCAAAGACATATCAAACTGATGAGTAATTGAATTTGGATTAATAAATGGCAAATATCCCATGATCCCAACACACATACACACACATACACCACCACTGCCACCATATACAATAACATACAACACATATATGTGCATTAATGTATACCCTCACATCTACACATACATTCTCTCGATATGTATCTCTTTCTCTCTCATCAGTTTAAATGAAACATGGACCTCTCCCCTTCATTTGATTCCTTAAGGAAAGACGTCTTCTTTTCTTTTATTTTAAACTTCAATTGACACATAATAGTTCCATATTTAAGCGTGCAATGATCAGAACAGGGACTCTGGCACATCATTCCCTCCTTCTTCATCACCTTTGCATGTTGGGAAACATTCCAACTCCTCCCTACCCACTATCTTGAAATATACAGTAATTGTTGTCAACTGCAATCTTGTGCGGGTGTTCTGCACTGCAGCACATTACACATTATCCTCCTACCCGGCTGCACCGCGTGAAAAAGCAAATCTTAAAGGTTCCTCTAATCCGTTTCACCTGCCATGCTGTTTGCAGCGTCATTGGATTGAGCGTGCACGCTGCTAGCCTGGAAAATTGCCAGATTTGAAATGCAGATTGGCTTTCCCAGCTTGTAAGGGCACTCTTCCTGGATCCTCTCAGTGCCCTGGTGTCACCTGGGCTAGCACAACATGGGTCACCCTCCTGAGAGCCCTCGCTGACACCCCTTTGGCTCTGCCATAGGGTAACCTAGGCACCGGCGCCCAGCCAGGCCTGCGGTAAGCGCCTGTCAGGACAGATAGCCTCTGCGCCCCGTGTTGAATAAATACATCGTTAGGGAGCCTCCGTGGATATGTGCAGGAGGGAGGAAAATGTCATTTTGGTAAAGGCCTCAATTAAAGAGAAGAAAAGGCTTAGTGACAACATTAAATATTCCAGTTTCAGGCTATTAGGAGCTGTCATACGGGGCAGCCAGGCCTGATTTTTCCGTGCCGGCTTTGCCGCTGCGAGCTGCTGCGATCTCTCAGATGTTGGTTGTTATTTCCGAGCGTTTCTTTCTGCATCTGTCAGTTGACCTGGGAGTAGGATAGGACTGCAGTCAAGGTCGAAGGAAATGTAGATGGATCGTCCCAGGATTCCGGGTTACAGCGGAATCATGTCCTCTCCTTCCTCCCTTTCTCCCTCCCTCCTCCTCTTTCCTGCCTGAAAATCCTATTTTTCCCTTACGTCTCCTCCTACCCCAGTGAACGGGAATGTGACTGAATCACGTTAATATCAAGAAATTGTTTTTTCTCTTCGACTTTGACTGTTACTTTCTACGGCAGCACAGTCAGGTAGGTGTGTCTGCTTTAGGCACCCCAAGCGCTGCCGCCCAGGCTTCTGCTCTGGTTCTGTACTGACCCTGGGCAGCCACTTGAGGGCAGCACGTCACCAGGCTGTAACTTCATGCCCAGGAGTAGGCTCAGAGAACCCGCCAAGGTCCATTTCCCTGGGAATCTTTAAGCGGGGGCACCCAATGATGTCAGAGGGCTGTAAAGCTCCGACTAAAAAGCCTCTTCCAGGAGTCCCTTGTGTGGTCTCTTCAAGGCTGAGAAAAGACTGACCCTGTAGTTCATCTTATCTCTGTTTGGTCTCAAACTAGGGACCAAGGGCTAACTGAGGTGCCTATTAACATATAAAAAAACACATGGTGTCAAACAACTTTCTCAGCCTTGCCATCGCCAGAGACCTATCTGGCATACCCGCCCTCTATTCTAAACTCTAAGCCTGGACCCTTCCCCCTAGCTTCTCCTCTATACAGCCCAGTCATATTGGCTCTGATGCTCTCTTGGGCTCCTGTCTCTCTTCCTCCTTTGCTATCCCCTATCCCTCTCCTCAAATGACCCGGTTCAGTTTAGTCTGATAGTCATGTTCATTCTGGATTCCCCCAGTGCTCTCCTTTATATCTGTAATAAAAACCTCAACCCCTTAGGAGTAGTCATGTCCTCGCCTTCCTCCCTCTCTCCCTCCCCCCTCCTCTTTCTTTCCTTCTTTCCCTCTCTCCTTTTCTCCCTCCCTCCCTCCCTCCCTTCCTCTCTTTCTTCCTTCCTTCCTTCCTTCCTTCCTTCCTTCCTTCCTTCCTCCCTTCCTTCCTTCCTTGTTTCCAGTCAATCTGTAGGAGGGAGAGACTATGCCCTAGACATTATCATTTGCAATTCTGTGCTTTTTTTTTTTTTTTGGAACCCAGAACCACCAGATGAGAAACTGGCCAAGGCTTCTAGGGAGATATCTTGAAAAGGTTATGTAGAAATGGAGAGAGGGAGAAGCAAGGCAAGGAGGAAGTGGAAGATAGAGGAGAAAAGAGGAAAGGAGAGGGGAGAGCAGGACAGCAGGGAAGGAGACGCTCAGCTGCCTAGCAGCCCAATTGCCACAGCTGCCAGAGAGACACAAGCAAACCCAGCTGAAGAGCTGCCCAGCTGAGCCCAGCCAACTCCTAGGACCAGGAGAACGCATGAAAAGGTGACATTTTACTGCAACAGTGAGATGGTAAACAGGCACACGTGACACTCTTCAGTCTTGAAGGGGCAAGCAGAAGGCCGCCTGGCTGAAGGCCCTCAGACAGTTTAACCCTTGCAATCCTGGTCCACCAGTCTGGTGGAGAGCTCTGGGCCAACCGTAAGCCAAGACACCCCGTTTCATCAGTATTAAATGACAGAAATTCAAGTGGGAAGTCATTTGTTAGTTGTCAAAATCATTAGGAAAGGTGGGGACTTCCTCCTGAGCCTACTGCAGATAACCTCAGGGCAGGAAGGAGGCCCAGGGACATCTGGGCTCTGAGCCGCTTCCAGAGCACACACAATTTTTTGGCAAAATAAGTAAATAATATTCTACATCCCACTTGCCTGCCTGCTACTAATTGAAAAATTGCTCCGATTCATAAATGCAAATTTATTTAAAAGAATCACTGAGCCTCCTAGGAGCTTTCTGTCACCATGCTCCTCTCAAACAATAAATACCAGCACGAACTCCACAGGCAAGAAGTTTTTACACTCATAAATAGACATCTGACTCAAAAACAGTTGAAACCCTTCATGCAATGGAACTGTATTTTATTAATGAAGAAGCTGCAGCTGGGAAAGCGGCAGCTCACGAGTGGTTGCTAAATTTCCTAAAGAATTTAGAGTCAGATTTCTCAGCCTTGAAGACAGAATGCAGACTCTCACAGCCATACGCAGGGACCGCAAGGATGCCCAACATGCCTTCAAGGTCTCTTTATAAACCTTGAAACACGAGCATGGAGTGGCCATAATTGGTTTGGTTGGGGGCTTTGTGTGTTTACTGTTCGTTTCAAGACAAGATCTCATGTGGTGCAAGACGCCCTCAAACTCACTGTGTGGCAGAGGGTGACCTTGAACTGTTGACTCTCCTGCCAGATTCTAGGCATGTGTCACTACACAGGGTTGCGGTGTGCTAGAGATGAACCCCAGAGCTTCATGGGTGTTGGGGAAGTGTCCGCTGAGGTATACAGCATCCGCGGCCGAATTTGTTTCTGTTTGTTTTAGAATGCTAGATGTCTAGGGACTTTTAGCTTGGCTTTTCTCTGGTCTAAGGGAGCTTCATTCTTCAAGATAAAGCACACTCAGGATTCTGTAGGTCTGCCAAGCCCTGTTCCTGTTTGCTCAGCCGTTAGCAAATATGTAGAGAGCATGAAGGGGTTTGGCAAATGCCACCCCCAAATGTGACATAGTAATATGGTGGCGACATTGAGCAGAGGGCATCTGGAGCCTCTGGATGCTGGTAAAGGCTCTCTTATCTGCCTAGAGACAGATCCTCCCAGAGACCCTGGTTGTTACAAAATCTGTTCCCCGGGACTCTTATCAACCAGAGAATGGAGGTTAATGCTAGGTGCAGCCAGACCTTTCCTCAGAGGACAATTGGAGGCCTGGGAACCTTCTGTCTGCACAACAGATAGCCTTCACTCACCTGACATTTCCTTGCCACACCTCTCATAATGTCTACTGACACTACCTTCTCCCCAGAAGCCCACACCCTTATTCTTTTCCACAGCTCAGAACCTCACATACATGACCTACCACATACAGCACAAAGGACCTCTCTTCCTGCCCCACATTCATGCCCGCCATACTTGCACACATCACTGAGAATTTTTTTTTCCTTGTGTTAATTTGTACCACATCAATTTAATGTGTTCCTCTGCCAAAGAGCTAAAATAAAAGAAGGAAAGTTATGTTTGCTTCCTGGCTGGCATCTACTCGGGTACCATTTCGTTGGCAGTCTTTGCACACTGTGGGCCTACAGGCTAGTTAGAGAGACCACAAATAAACAGAAAGTTAGGCTGTGGCAAGGAACGTGCTGTGACAGAGGTTGATATAGGCCACTGTGTGGGTATATGTGTTCCATGCCTGGTCTATATTGCTATTTGGCCATTGAGTCTCCTCTTCCATAGGCTTGCCGCTGCTGACTCACAGCTGGGGGATTCAGAGAAACACTGCTAGGCTCCTGGCACTGTCCCTCAACTTGAAGATGCAACTCAAAGTCCATGTGTAACATGGACCCAACACCAGTGACTGACCTGTCTTCCGGTAAGGTGACATCTGTAGTGTTGCTGACACCCTCGAGGTCTCTGCTGGACCTGATGGAGATTAATACCTTGCCTCAGATCACTCTCCTTGGGCTCACCCCCTTCCTTGGGCTTCTCTTTTAGGGGTGGGCCCCTGTGGCCTCACTTAACAGCAAAGGAAAAGCACAGTAGGTGAACCTCCCCCTCCCTCTCACAGGTAATGTGCTTTTGGGACACCTATTCTCCCTCACAGTTATTTATCTTTCTGACCTTTCCTTGGAGACCTTATCACAGAATGAAATTGGTTTCCCTCTGGGTGTACTGTGATTTAAACTCGGGACCCACAGACTGTGGTACGATCTGTCTGCAGAGTTTGGTGTGTCTAAGCTGTTAAGGAGAGTCCAGGGTGCAGGGGAGGATCTGTACAGAGGCATGAGTGATGGCCGTGGAGATGTGAGTTAGTGACTGAAGGCATCCAGGCAGCTAGTCCCACTGCCCAGGGAAGATTCAGGGAGAACCATCTGGAAAATGGAGAATGGGGTGGGGGTGGGGAGTCCTCCAAAGCAGCTCGGTGCCTCCAATCAGAGATGCATCGGGATTCCTGAAGGTGACTCCCAAAATGGGATTCCCACTAGTGGGATGCAAATCTGCATCCCAGAGCCCTGAGTCTTTGCAGTGTCTCCCACCACCAATGCAATTAAACCACATGGATTCAATTTCATTTGAATATCTCTAAAAAAAGTATAAATAGGAAGATGGCCTTACATTGGATCCTGTGTGTTTAGTGAGGTTCTAGACCTTTCTACATAGTTTCTTGTGAAAGGGTCATGTTTACAAGGAAGGCAATGTAGGACCTGGAAGGCTGAATCCTGCCTCAGTCTTCTGACCAATGCTGTGAGCTAAGACAAGTAAATCTTCCTCATAGGGATGGGAGGTGGGTTGGGGGGGTGTCAGGAAGTCAAGCCAGCATGAGGAAGAGTTTCTTAGGGGAGTAGTCTCCCTACAACAGTGGCAATTGACACTTCTGGGGTATCAGACCAGTTTTACAGGAAAGCAAACTGAGGTTCTAAGGGGTTAAGAAAGTGAACACGAATTGTGTGGCTGTCTCTGTTCTGTCTCAGGCCTCCAGTGTGCCTCCTGGCAAAAGGCAGTCCTGGCATGTCAACAAAGCCCATGAGCTTTTCACACCTCGGTGCCTCATTCTCGGAAGAAAGTAAGGTATTCCATTTTAATTATTTTATTATAGTAAGGGACATTCTGTACTTTCAGGTGATTAACAAAGATTCAAATATAAGCCCAGTAGGGACAAAGTGTGTGAGTTCACAAGAATGGCTTCCAATTAGTGCCTGTATAGCTTACCTGTAAATGAATGGCTCCTAAGAACTCTGTTTTAAAAAGATCCTCTTGCCTTGTTTGATAGGCTAAATATTTCTTTTGAAACTGTCTGTTCTATTAATTCGCTTAATAGACTCCTGACTTTGATTTCCAGGAGAGACAAGGCTCAAGAGACCTCAGATCTCAAATTCTTGCTATGACAGTGAGGTCTCATTAATGAGGACTAATTGTTGGAGGATGAGGCTTAGTTACTGAGAAGTCAGAGCTGAAAATCTGCTACATTGCTCTGTCGTGTTGAAACAATCCCGTAATTCAAACCGGCTTGCAGAACTCATCCATCCATCTCTGCATTCAGAAGACCCCAGCTCTCAGGAATAGATGTGCACAATCTAAAATTATCCTATTAACTACTTGAATGTGGATATAAATGAATGATTTTTAAAATGCTGGAGGGAACTGGAAGAAATGAGTTCTTCCAGGTGCTGGACACAGTGGCCCCTCAATCTCATTTACCTCATTCACTTGTTTCACAAACGCTCTGTGAAGCTGCTGCAAGGGGGGATTTTTACATGCATGGGCTTGTCCTGAACTCTCAAGTGTCTGAACTCAGCTTCCCCATTCCCTGCTTCATCTTTTCACTTTCTCTTATTGCATCACCGAGTGGCATCCTGTTTCTGTTTGATTGTGGATAGACTGAACTCAAAACTTAAGAAATGACAACCAAATAATAAAGCTCTAGAGTACATCTCACTCTCCCTATCTTCTGTTTCCTTTTGGAGGGAGTTTGATGTGCCTCCTTAGATGTGAAAGGACCCCAGCGCTCACGTGAACAGCCTTCCTCCGCGGTACCTATGGCAACGATCCTAGGATCTGGGTGTGCGTTATTCATCCAGACACAAGGGTTCGCGCCCTGCTCCCCTCTTCCTGTGCTTATTCGGTGCCGTCCCCAGAGGTGAGAGAGACAAGACTCTTATTCTGTAATAAAGAATTCAAAATAACTAGTGAAAGCAAAATAGTTTCTATTTCTTTATCCAAAAGAAACATGTGTCAGTCTAACAAAAAAATGGCTCATGTCCTGATTTGTCACAAAAGAGTGTTTTTTAGAGTTCCTGATCATTAAAATTTTTCTGTTCTCTTCCTCCTTACATCGTCACTCTGGAGAGAGTTAGTATTCACATTTATCTGGCATAACTCAAACCACAAACTCCCTGTTTGATTAGTTCAGGACACAGGTGTTATCTAATGTGTATCCTGGGGCATGAAATTCCCTCCTTTTTGGAGCCTAAGCTCGGTCAAATAGCAGACTCCCTGTAAATTTTCAACCCTAGGATGGACTGAGAACCTAGACAAGCAGGTACCAGCTGCTATCCAGGGGAAACAGGGGCCCAGTGTCTTCTCTTTGTCTGTGGTTCTCTGATGGGTCCCCAAACCATCTCATGCTGGATATAGAACAGAATGGTTTATTTCTTACAATGAGATGCTCAACTATGGCATAAAAGCAAGCTGACAAGGGGAATGAGTGGGTGAGGGTCTGAACAGTTAGGCTCAGAGCTGAAGAAAATAAGAAGGGTCATTGGTTTCTATTACCCTAGTCACGGTCAATATTCTAGGCCTGAGAAAACACCCAGCAGAGGGCTGGGGACATAGTTCAGTCAGGAGAGTGCCTGCCTTGTAAACATAATGATATGGATTCAACCCCAGGACCCACGTAACAAAATATCAGATACTGTGATGGGTACTTACAATCCCCGTGATGAGGAGATGAAGACAAGGCATCTCTGAGACTCATTGGCCAGCCAGCCTGTTCTACTCAGCTCCAGAGAGAGCCCTGTCTCAAATAAAAGGTGGCTTTCTTTTCAGCCTGTGACCCAAGAGCAGGGAAAGGCGATGCCCATTTTTAGTGTAGGTCTTCCCACCTCAGGTAACCTAATGAAGATAATCTCTCTGAGGCTTACTCCGAGTCTAACCTGATCTAGGTAACCCCTCATAGGTATGTCCAGAGGGTTGTCTTACAAGTGATTCTAGAGCCTGTTGACAATATCAACCATCATAGATGCTCCCATCATTAGAGTTAATACATCTGTGATGAAAAACCATGACCAAAAGCAAGTTGGGGAGAAGATGGTTTATTTGGCTTACCCTTGAGCATCATAGCCCATTCTGAAGGAAGAGGGGCTGGAACCTGGAGGCAGGAGGTGGTGCAGAGGCCGTGGAGAGGTGCTGCTTACTAGGTTGCCCAGCCTGCTCTCTAGGACCACCAGCCCAGTGATGGAACCACCTTCAATGGGCTGGACCGTCCCCCACCAATCACCAGTTAAGGAAAGGCCCTACTTTCAGCTTCTATGGAGATATTTTATCAGTCGCGGTTACCTCCTTTCATATGACTCTAGCTTGCTTCTAGTTGGCACAGACACCAATGGGTAAACGAAGTTTCCTGTACCCCAAGCCATGTGGCTGACATCTGCATCCTTCCAGGGAAACTCACCACAGCCACAGACCCTTCTGTTAGAGCCTACAGCTTGTTGTCATTGGGCAAAGAAGATGGAGCCCTTTCTCCATCCGCTCACTGGGAAGCATCTCCCACAGGATGCCTACTTTAGCGGGTAAGGATCTTGCCAGTGTTGTTTCTCTGGTACCTAGAACAGCGCCAGACACAGGCTAATGATCCAGAACCAGTGGATTGATTGCTGTGTTTTGGAAACCACTGAAAGCACCAGCTATAACGTATTTAACTGTCCCTTCTTCTGTTTTCTTTTCTTTTCTTTTTTTTCACACTCCTACAACCAATGCTGAAGCAAGCACCTGTGCACACATGTTACTTAATGTGTGGTTCTTCTTGGGAAATGTTTATCCTAAAATGAGAGAGACCCTCAGAAGTGGCTTTCTGATTCTGAGGGGAGGGAGTCCTTTAACAGCCTTAGAGGAAGAAATTACCTTTAAGGAATCATGGTTCTTTCTCTCTTGTGTTTATGTGTACGTGAGCATCTGCCCTGCGGTTGACTCTTCAACCTTGCATGCCTGGGGCTTCTTAGTTTTCATACGCAATGTTATGTCCTGGGAAGCCCTAGCCCCAAATAGTTAGGACATTTGATCATCGTGTTGATCTGCCTGAGAGGAAGGAGAGCGTGGGGAGGCAGACATTCTCAATACAAATGCTTTGCTGTCTGAGCTCACGTTCCTTGTACTCATTCTGAAGTCTTGGGCCATGGTTCTTGTACTATCTTGTACCTGGTTTGTCTCTCTGAGCTTCTGATAACTTATCAGCAAGATGGGACTGGCCACCTTCCCCCTCTCCATTGATAAGAGCCTGCCATCTTTTCTGTACCCACCTCTTTCTTCCACACCCAGATGAGTTTCCAGAGCTCCTCTCTCTGTCCTGGAAACTGGTTAAAGCTCAATGTGATTGGATACAATTATCTCCCTCTTTCCCTGAACCTGAGAAAGGAATACAGCCGGAGGAAAGACATCATCTTGATAATGGTCTTATTCTGAACTGTGGCCAGAAACTCCACATGCCCCCAGTACTGCCACGCAGTGCTATCAAGCTCCCAAGCTCAATTATTCTCAGAGGTGACTATTTACACCCTCTCCTCTGCCCTTAAGCCTCCAGGGCTGTGCCCTCCCTCAGTTTTGCTTGGGGACTTTGAATCTGATTTTACCGAGGATACTAAAGCAACTGAAAGAGGAATCTTCTATTCTTCCTCCCTGTGAGGCAAGAGTTCTATCCAACTGTGGTTTTGGCTTCCTGCTGCGTAGATGGAATGGTCTGAGTGCCTACTCTCAACAGTGTAATATAGCTGCCTCTGCAGTTGTCATCTGCCTTCCTAGATTATGCCTGTGGCTGCCTACTGTCCCTGTCCCTCAGTCCTGGAGTGCTGCCATCCTTGTATCTATAAGCTGACTCAACTCATTTCACTTCCTACCAACCCTCACCCTCGGCTCATTATTAAGACTAAATTGTGCCCCCCCCCTTGGGATCTATATAAAATCCCTCACTCCTGATGGGACTGTGTTTTATATAAGGATTCTTTAGGGGGTAATTAAGTGCCTTGGTAAAGAGAGCAAGAGACCTCAGACCTCAGAGCCCCAACTTCTGTGTGCACACACATGTGTATGTGTGTGTGTGTGTGTGTGTGTGTGTGTGTGTGTGCCCGTGTGCATGCACACATAGAAAGGGCCACATGAGGGCACAGCAAGGCACCTTAATCCTAGATTTCCAACCCCCTGAACACATCCCTGTCTAAAACATGCACACACTAAGGCTGCCAAGCCAGCAAGGATAGTCTTTGCCTGCACTGACTTCATTGCTATTCCTAAAAGCCTCTGAGATAGTACCTGTTTGGTGACACCTGATGTTCTGTTGCCAAGTTAGGTGTTCAGGGCTTCCTTTAGGGTCCTCTCTGCAGTGGGCATCCCAGTTCTTCTATCAGTCCATCAAACCATCATATTTAAATAGTGCCTCCCACCTTTTACCATCCACCTATGACTAAGTCCTCTCCCCTGCACTTGCACTGTCTGACCCTGTATACCTCATCTCTCTCCCCCACTGCAATAAGAGCAGCTTCAAGAAGGAACTTGCCCCTGCTCTGTTGTTCCTACCAGAAAAGAGCTTGGCGCTCAGAGCTCCCTTCCTCCATGGGTAAATGGACAGTGCCCAGGGTAATTTTCCCTTTGTTTTGTTTTGCTTTGTTTTATCTTTTGTCTTTTGTCCTGCACAGACCTCTCAGCAAAAGGCACCCTGTTATTCCTGGGAAAGCCATCGTGGGATCTGCCAAGTCTGAAGTCAGAGGTAGTTAATGGTTTCCTGCAGGAAGAACTCCAGGAAAGTTACTAGTTGGATATAGGGGGTTAGGAAAGAGCCTTCACTTGGGACTCGTGGTGAAGAGAAGATGATGGGAAGTGCCACAGATCCATACTGACAGTGTGTTCCCTCAAGCAACAACCTCGAGGATCATAGCAGTAGTGCCCATGAGGGCTTGCAGTGCCAGATGGTAGGTAAAGCTCCCATCTCCTCCATGGAGTCCTCAATAATGACCCCAGACTAGATTGCTCTGCCGTACCCTGGGCCATTTCTGTTGATCTGGAGAGTCTCCCTTGAGTTCGACCCTACTCCTTGTATGACCCTGGAGCCTTGGTCCTACATTCAAAAGCCACAGTTTATGCGCCTTCTTACCTCAGGAAACATCACCACGCTTTGTTCAACTTCACAGCTCAATGTTTATTTCTAAAGTTTTCTTTAGAATGAATGAGTGAATCAATGAAATGAATGAATGAATGAATGAATGAATGAATGCATAAATAAATGATCTCAAGACTCTCACAGGCAGTTACCCTCTAGCCTCTGCTGGTTCGGTAATTGAAAAGATCAGTGTCAGCCCAAGACACCCCAAGACCAAGGTCTCAGCATAAAAGAGGTTTATTTGCCCCAGTGGCACAAAAGACAGGGAATATGAGACAAAGACAGGAGATAAGAGGACAAGGGAGAAGAGAAAAGGAACAAGGGAGAAGGGGAAGAGATGGGATATTTGCCCCCAGATGGACAAAGGACTGCCTCTGAAGAGGGAGGAGACAGAGGGGGCACATAGGAAAACGGTGGTTTATAAAGGGAAAAGGGGAACCCCCTCCATGTTAGGGTGAGTTGGTTTGTTTGGATTGGGCATGTTCATTAGGTGAGCCAAAAGGGGGCTTTTGATTGCTGGACTTCAATACTTTGGTAGCTGGACCTTGGTAGTCAGCCTCAGGAGGAGGAAGTGGTCAAATAAGGGAATGGACCTTGGAGCCTAGCTTTGGAAATGTAATCTAATGGTTTTTAGCAAGGAAAAGGGAACAGGGGAAAGACCAGGCCTGCCAGGGCCATGTTTGCTATGCTGGAGCCTGTGGGGCCCTTCCGTAACTTCACTTTTAAGGGTGTTATCCAGAACCTCTCTTCCAAATTCTTGTATCTCAGTCCCAGATATGAGCAAAGAAATGAAGGCAGGACGATAGCGTTAGATAAATGTTTGCTGGCTGCAGGAAAAGAGGAAATTTTGCTCTCAGTGGCTGTGCGGGACTGGGGTTGAAAGAAGGCCACTGGGGGAATTTATTTTTCCTCCCATATTGAGAGAGGAGATTATGAAGTTGAAAATCAGCCTGCTATTGCGGAGGGACACGAAGTCGTGGTGGGGTCATCACAGTGCCTGAGGCAGCGATAAAACCCAGACCGTGATAATTCCCATCCTGTGAAATTATTAAAACCTCGCATTTTATCATGCAGACATTTGGAAAGAAAATGCACTTTCTATTGCTACCGACCTTTTGGTACCTATTCTAAACTCGGCCAGCACCATCCACTGCCATGTGCTCAAGAGCCCTCGCTGAGACAGCTGCTGCCCCTCCTAGCCCTCGCCAGTCCCAGATGACACTGAACCCCTCAGGCATCTGCTTCCATGGAGGAAAGTGACTTTAGTTGGCTCCAGAGACAGCTGCTATGCAGTGATGACTCACTGACTTTGCTTAGTTCCTTACAGTTTTTTTTTTTTTTTAATTTGTTTATTTTACTTTATGTTAAGTGTCAGGTACTTGCTATGCCTGCATGCTACCATGTGTGTGCCCGGTACCCTTGGAGGTCAGAAGATGTCATGGAATCCCCTGTGACAAGTTACAAGTGGCTATGAGCTGTCGTATGAGTGCCGGGAGTCAGACATGGGTTGTCGGGTAGGGTAATGAGTGCTCGTAAACACTAAGCCACCTCTCTAGTCCTAGTTTTTGTTTTTGTTTTGTTTTTATTACCAAAAAAAAAAAAATGCCAGCCTGCTTTTAAGAAGTGAAATAATAGCGAACTCTATCAAGAAAACTTAATGGTGTTCCTGGCTTCTCCTGCCATTTGGGCTTTCCTCACCAAGATGATTAGAGAACAGCTCTCCCCACCTTTCTGGTGCTAACATAAACGTGTGTAGAGTTCCGTGTGATTCCGAGAGGTGGCTGAAGGCCAGAACAGTTTAGAATATTACACATTTTACACTGAAACAGCTGTCAAATAACCAACATCTACATCACACAGGACTTCTGAGTTATGTCTGTGGATACTGACCAAAAGTTTTACCGAGGCCCAGGCAAGCATCTGGGTTAATGAGTTCGGCACCTGAAGCACATCCTTCTAAAGCTGCAGCGTTGTGTTTGGATACCTCTCAGCGGACTCATCAGCTCCTCTATTGATAAATGTTGAAATCACTCCAGTAGCTCTTTTTCTTTTGGCAAACGTAAAAAGCCCCTCCCAGACAGTTACCTTTATCCACTCAGGCTTCATGTGGGGGAGACTGCCAACAGTGGATTATTGATTAAAAGACTTGCTCCTTTTACATTTTTCTCAATACCATCAGATTACTTTCTTGAATTACAGCTTTCATTACTGATGACCAGAAGGGCCCTCAGTTTGCTCTTTTTAATCTTGGACCACAAGCCACAAACCACATTGTGACTTCCTAAATTTATATGAATCTGTTCTAATGTTTTTTTTTTTTTTTTTTGTAGAATTGCCCAGACTCTACTGAATATCACATCTTGGGAGCAGGTTGGCTCTTTTTCTCATATTTGACTAGACTAGAGAAAATTTTGGAACTTTGGATCGGAGTTAAAATCTCAATTTAGCCCATTATTAATTGTAAGATGTGGCAGGTTGCTGAATGCCCTGACTTCTCTGTTCCTGAGCTTGCTCGTCTAAAACATCAGTACTGAGTGCCTTGCACACTGGGTGCTGAGGATTAGAATGTCAGCGTGTAAAGTCTTCTCAAGACAAGGTAGATATCCTCATTGAATGGAGTCCTAACCCTTGGAGAAAAAACATCCACTCCACGCAGGTCTGAGGAAAGATGAATAGTTTGGAAAATACACAAAATCCCCAGTTATAAATGTGACATCTGAGTGGCAATTTGCATGCTTTTCAAACCATAGAGCACTCGGATATGGCAAAAGACCCATCTTGCCAACATTCCAACTTTTCAGAGCCTGGGTAGCTGGGAGAACTCAATGGAAAATTGAGATAAATCAAATATGGAACATGCACTCAAACTATTGGTTAAGTTCAGTAGCTCAATGCTTCAGCACATCCCATCTACAGAAAAGCCAGCGTCTAAAGAAATGTGATTCTTTAAGATCCTATTTTAAAGGAAGAGCCTGCATTTTGTGGAGCACCAGGCAGCTCCTCTCAGGCCACTGACAGCATGGAGGCTTCGCATCTTAGAATCTGACTAAACAGAACGCTGTGTCCTTCCTGGACCCTGCCTGGTCCATTGAGCCTCAGACTGATGATGGGAAGCTCACTGCCTCATACGGGCTGTTCCTTCATTGGCCACCTGAATCATCGCACAGCTTTCCCATGGTGCTTTACAATTCATGCTGTTGATCCTTTGCCCCATAGACCCAGGAATACCTTGTATCTCCCTATCCTTCCAGAAGCCCTTCCCCACATCTGCCTTGGGGTTTCAAGAACCTAATTTGCCCACTAATACTGACATGCCTGAGATAGAAATGCCCCCACCTGGGATGATTGGGAGGTGGGGTGTTTTACAACAGTTCTGAGACCCTCCCTGGAGTGATATGCTTTAATCACACACAGAAGCTGGCTTAGTGTCTCCCAGCTTACTAGTTTTCTTGGTTCTCTTCCTGTTCTAGTGTCTTTTCCTGTTGCCGTGATAAAAATACCCTGACAAAAGCAACTTGAAGGAGACAGGATTTGTTCTGGTTCCCAGCTCCAGGGTACTGTCCACCTCAGTGAAGGAATAATGGGAAGCAGAAGCCAGAAGCAGCACATTGCTTTCCACCCACACTCAGGAAGCGGAGAAGGACCAGCGCACTGGAACCCAGCTGGCTTTCTTTTGTTTCTCCTTTCTAGGACGTGGTCCATTCCCTAGTTAACATGGTCCTTCTCACATCAATTAACACAACCAGAATAATCCCTGACAGGCTTGACCAGAGGCCCACTGTCCAGGCAATGCTGGATTCTGTCAGGTTGCCAGTTAACACTGAGCACAGCCCTCTTCCCTCCTATCTCCTCACCTCTAAAGTTATATATATATATATATATATATATATAATTTTATGGTTTTTCTCTGTATATATATATTAAACCCTTTTCTAAGTGAGGAGGTGCAAGAGAACTCAACAATGACAAAGACTGACTCTTCTCTGTGATTTACTCGGAGTCTTCAGATGACAACCTTCAGGTTGAAAACACTTCCTGAGTTTTCCTTTCTGCTGGGCTAACAGCTCCACGGCCCTACCAGTTGCTCACACACCAGGCTCAGAAATGTCCAGGCAAAGTCCAAAGTCATTTGTTACAGATTTAGGCCATCATTGTTCCCCAAAAGCTTAAGTGTTGAAGCTGTATCCCCCTACCCCATGTGTCTGTCTGCTCACCCGCTTCTTTGCTGCTATGAGGTGAGCAACTTTGCTCTACCACAGGCTCCCTGCTAGGAAGCTCTTGCTTTGGCCCAGCCCCAGAAACAACCATGCCAGTCAAATGTGGATTGAAACCAGGGGTCAAAATAAGTTCTTTCTCCTGTAAGTTTACTTTCTTTGATGTTTGGTGACAGCAATGGAAAGCTGACTCACACAGAATTCTTTAACTGCCATGACCCCTTTGCCCTGCTTTGCTCCAGTCTAAGGTGGGAATAACAGTTCCTAACAGAGAACTGGAGGGTTCGTGGAGTATATTACTCTGTGGTGTTGAGTTCAAGGAGAACAAAGCTTTGAAGATGAATCGTTGTTTCCAGGAAGAACCAGGAGGACAGAAAGGTTAGACAGAGTTTGGAATCAAAGGCAAAGGTTAGTTAAAGTTCACATGACAGATGGCTGGATTGGAGTGTGTGTTGAGAAAGATCAGTCCTTTTGTTTATGATTCTGTTATGTCTTTGTCTTCGGTGTGATGGCCCTAGTTTAGCTAAGTGTGTGTGGAAATCAGAGTCCCAATCATTAGCACATTTAAGAGTGATGGTTTGAGTGTGTTATCTGAGGCCAAGGGCATTAAGATTCATGTCTGGGCTCTGTCAGACATGTTTCCCCATCCTCAGCCACTCTTTCTATGAACTTGGACATGGTACAGAATGAAACACATGAGCATAACATGCTTCAGCAAGGAGAGCTTTACCTTTTATCACCTCTGCACACACTATTCATGATAAGCACTGGCCTGTTGGGTGTGGAAGGGTGACCCAGTGAGTATACAGCAAATCCCTGTGTTCTAAACCTAGCCCAGAGCTTCCATGCAGATATCGCTGATGAAGGTCACGGCTATGCTGGACCCCTCTATTCAAGAGCTCTCAGCTTGTGTTACTCTGATAGGCAGCACATAGGCTGGAAAAAAAAGACCCCTCAGTGTAGAAGAATGAACAAAACATGTATGCCACAAACACATCAACGGGGCAGAAAGAGGAAAGACAATAGTGACAGGTCATCTGATTACTTCCCTCAGAGCCAGAAGTGGAAGCGCGATAGGGGTCCAACGGAAGTTGTCAGGAATGGACTAGAGTAAGATACTAAGAGACAAGTGAATGTTTGAGGAAGTGCGTACAAATTTGATTTGATGGTAGCTCATGGGATAGGAGCAAGGCAGAAGTCAGATGGGAAGAAACCTGAAAACATGTCTTCCTTTCTCCTTCAAGGAGAATGAGACAGGGGATGAGACAGATGAACTGCTGCACATGGCACCACTCCCAGAGTACCGTTCCAGGAGCGTCAATGTCCCTCGTTGATTCAGAGCACATGGCTCAGCCCTGTGATGGAGAACAAGGTGTGGTTCTAGGACCAGATGGGCCTGGCTGCATTGGAAAATCTTTAAGCCTCAGTTTGTCTGAACACTAACTACCTGCTCTTGCTTCTTCAGTGATGTTTCCTGCAGGAGCGAGGAGATACACACCTTCTCTGAGTTAAGATGCTCCCAGAATTCCTGTGGACTTTCCCTCCCTGCACAGCCATCCAGCTCTGTATACCACTTCTAGGAAAGGTGCCCACACTTGTACAGAGAGGCACAACACAGAGCTGCCCGGGGGACTTCTAGACAAGCCATGGTCATGCAGGAGAGGACAGTGACTGCTTGGTGTCTCTGAATGGTGTTTTCTGGTTTCCCTTACTATACAAAGAAGCCATGGTAAATCAGAAAACATATTCTGCTCAGAATATGGACATCTGCTTCAATTTCCAGCACTCATCCTTACTGATCTTCAGCAGCCCCAGAGACCATGCTCCTAAAGAGAGGGAATCTGTGTGGGATGATGGATGGAACTGAGCTGAACCAGGGGCCCGCAGGGGGATATCTGATGATAGGATAGGGTGGCTGGCCAGAGCTTGTGTGAAGTGAAAGAGTATCAGTATGGTCACACCCATCATGGAGAAGGGACAATTGGTCAAAAGACTGTGCCTGGGTGGACACTGAGGTGCCTGCTCATCAGACCTGGTTTGAGTGTGGACAGATAAGGCACAGAAGCAGACCCAGGTGCTCTAGGAAAGCAAGAAAGAACCTTGAGATGTCTAGGACAGTAGCCTCATCCTCGTCCACTCTTTGTCGCTTCAGACCCTGCTGGCATGAGAGGACACTCACAGCTCTGCTCTGTGCCACAGCTGCACAGACTCCTCCAACCACATGTCCTCATTATGTAAAATGTCATCACTGTCTTGCTTTTTTCCTTCAGTGTTGGGGATTGAGTCTAGCACCTTGCATACACCAAGTAAGTGTTCTACCACTGAGCTACAATCCAGCTGGCTTCCATCCCCAGAGGCAGCTGAAGCAGCATTATTTACCCCTATCTGCACACACTAGAACAATATTTTCTCCTCTATTGGCCAAACTATGTGTAGAAAAATAGGCTTGTTGACATTTTGAGCTCCTATAGAACGGACCTGGTGACAGAGTATATTCTTCAGTGAATATCTTCTACAACAAGGCTGCCCAGAATGAATCTGAGTAAAATTTTGATGGGTGTGTTCATGAGTGTAGATGGATGGAGAGGAGCAAGAAACATCTGAGCACAGGTTAAAATTTTATATAGTTTTTATTTTCTTTCTTTTATATTTTTAGGAATGGGATCTTTTAAAAACTTTTTAGCCCAGGCTGACCTTAAACTTTTGGCAGTTCTACTGTTTTTGCCTCCCTTGGTGGGACTAAAGTCATGTACCATCATCTCCAGTCAAAGTTCCACAAGGAGCACTCATTAGAGATAGGATCCATGACATGAGTAGAATGGCCTAGAACATAGTTGTCCTCTACACAAAGGAGTCTGTCTGGTGGCCACTGGATACTGCTGGATAAACTGAACCTTGGCAACCCTTGTTCCATATATTCTGAGTGAAAATGTAATGCCCAGAAAGATTAGAAGCTTTACAAAGAGGGCAGGGAAAGAGGCATTGAAATTACTCTGATCAAATTACTGCCATCCTAGGGTGACTGTGCCAGCCTTAGAGCTGCAACACCCAGGCTTAACCCAGAAGGAGGTTCCCAGCCAAGTCCCCAACCAAAGCACATAATCAAAATAAGACCTGGTGATGAAGGAGCAGAAACAGTGTCCAGAATTGCTGCAATATAGTCCAATTTTCACATGAAGTTATACAATGTGGGAATAGACAAGAATGTATGGATGGTAAACAACACAGCATTTGGGGGCTAGGGGACAGGAGAGTGAAACAAATAAAATTCCCTGCAAAGAGGGTGTCAAAATTAGCAGATAAGGGATTCTTTAGAGTATCCAGTAGGTATATGTTCAGAAACATGTAGAAATTATTAAAAAGAACAGCTAAGTGAAAATTCTGGATCTCACAACAAAATCAACCATAATAATAATAATAATAATAATAATAATAATAATAATAATAATAACACAGCTCCAAAGTAGACTGGAGTGAGCAGAAGAAAGAATCAGGGAGTTTGAGAATAAATCAAGATAACAAAAGTAGATAAGATGAAAACCTTAACACAGCCTCAGGTTAGATGTAAAGCATTTGGAAATTTGTCAGTGTATGCTTAAGATGAAGAGATAGGAGCAGAAAAATATTCTAAGACATTATCACTGAAAATATCCTGTATTTGCTGAAAAACCATTAACATATACACTCAGGAACCCCTGGAAACACCACAAGGATAAATGGAAAAACAGCCACTCCTAGATACAGCAGACACAAAATGATTAGTACCATAGACAAAAGAAAATCCAGAAAGAAGCAAAGTAAAACTGATTCATCTCACAGGAAGAAAGTACAGTGGAACAATAGCTATGGGAGTGACAGAGGTCTGGTAGTGGATTATATTCTCAAAACACAGAAAGGAAAGGGGAGAGCAAACCCATTCAAGCAGGAATTGCATCTCCAGGAAAACAGTCTTTATATAATGGAAGCAAAGGGGCTGAAGAGATGGCCCGGTGGTAGAGTACTGACTGTTCTTATAGAGGACCCAGCATCCCCATAGTGACTCACAACCATCTGTAAATTCAGTTCCAGGGGATCCAATATCCTCTTCTGGCCTCTGTGAATACCAGGCATGCATGTGGTACACAGACATGCATGCAGACAAAAGATTCATAAACATGAAGTAAAAACAAATATTTTTAAATGAAAGTAAAATATAGGCACTTCTAGATTTTTTTTTTTTAAGAGAGAGAATCTATTGCCAGAACAAGGTTCTCAAAAATCACTATTCAGGCACGGTGGTACATGCCAGTATTTCTAGCACATGGGAAGCTGGGTTGAATAATTCTGAGTCCAAAGCCAGGTTTTATATAATATAAAACATCCGTGTATGCATGTATACATATATATGTGTTATATATACCATAAATATAGTATACATATACATTTATACATAAACACTATAAGAGGAATGTTTTGTGTTGCAACTAAACTTAGATGAGAGTTCAAATCTACAAGAAAATAGAAACAAAACCCAAAGATAAGTGATGCAAATGTAGCTATATAATTACGAAATAAAGTATAAATGCACATTTCATCTCTTAATTAATTTAAAAATCCTGTAGAAAACAGTATGTATATAGTTGTCTGGCACTAACATACATAGGTTGGGGTGGGGAGAGGATGCCAGGTGCTTACACGAAGCCATGGGTACATGAAGAAAAGCAGAAATGACAAATCAGAAGGTAGGGGGAACAACTGATTTAAAGATACTTTCCTCCTCCCCCCCCAGCTTTGAAAGTAGCTATAAAATTACACAAAGTAGTAATTATTACAGTGAACTGCTGGGTTTGTAATATACTTAGACATAATGACAATAACAAACACAAAAGGAGATGGAGAGAAAATAGAACTTTCTGTGAGCATTAAGTCTGTATTTAACTAAAATGATGTTTGAGTAAATCTGAAAGGCTTGCATGCATCTGACAAACCCCAGGGCGATCACTAAGAAAGTAAGTCAGGAACTACAGTCACAGAAATCAAAGCAGTAAAATGTTACACTAAACAGTTCCACTTAGTATGAAATGAGACAGTAAGGAAGGGATTAAAGAATAGACGTACAGAAAAATGGCAGATGTGAAGCTAATGTCATGAATAATAACATTAAATGTAAATGTTGTAGAAAATCTAATCAGAAGACAGAGATTGTCAGACTAAATAAAAGAATCCATCTGTATACTGTTTACCAAAGACACATTTTAGTCTTAAAATTCAAATATGTAGAAAGCAAAAGAGTAGGAAAAGATCTATTATGCAAACAGCAAGCATAAGAAAGTAGAGTGGCTATAGAAATATCAGACAAAATAGAATTTAAAACAAAAGCTGTTGTCATTGCAAAATATTTTATATTGATAAAATGGTCACTCTATCAGACAGTTGTAACAGTTATGAAGATATATGTACCTAAAAAACAGAGTCCTGAAAATTATGAAGCAAAATATGACTAAACTGAAAAAAGGAATAGACTGTAATAGTTGGATACTTCAAAACCATACTTCAAATACTGGGAAGAACTCAATTGCAGACAAATAAGCAAATAGAAAGCTTGAAAAAAAAAAATAATGTGCAGAAGTTGAACTGCCTAACAATGGCAGAATAGATTATTTTATTTGTAAGTTTTTCATTATGGAATATTCTTCATGATGAACTGTTTGCTGAACCGTGAAACAAGCCTTAAGAAATTTTTAAAAATTGAAATCATGCAAAAACGTGTCACTGATTACCACGAAGTGAATTAGAAATAAACAAAACAAAAGTTGGGAAATTCATAGAGCATAGAAGTAAACCACGGGCTTGTGAAGAATCAGTCTTGAAAACAAAACAAAACAAACAAACAAACAAACAAAAAAGCAAACACACAGAGAACGAGGAAGGAAGCCTTTAGAAGAACAAAGATAAAGACAGCATGCCACCTGATAACAATCTACTTATCTACGAAATGGGCAAATGCACCCATTTTGGTGTCTCCTGGGGTCCTTGTAAAGGTAACATGGATCCACAGAGGCGAATGTGCTTTGTTAGTCATCTTTCTAGGACTCTGCTGTCTCACAGGACCCCATGACGCCAGCCTTGCCTCCTTCTAGCCCACAGTCACGCCAGCTCCTCCTTGCTGTTCAAGGCCTGAACCTGGGGGTCTTTGTCCAGGTTCCTTTGACCCCTTCATGTCTGGCTGGACACTTGCTGCTACCGCTTCCCACAAGTGCTGTTGGGGATGCCACCCCTCCCCAGCATTCTTCTATTCCCTTTTTACTCTGTGTGAGCTACAGAATTGATATTTTAAAGGGCACACCTGGGCTGGAGCCCCACTTAAAGATGAAAAGCTGTGGTCTTCAGGCTCCTTCCCTTTAGTTTCCCTTAAGTTCACCGTGGATCTCCCATTCACACAGCCATCTCTTGGACTAGAGCTCAGAAGAGTTGGCCCTACCCTGGGGACCTTTCCCTGCAAGCCAGGCACAGTGTGACTTCTCTCAGGACACACCCTAGACAGAGAAACCCCCTCCCTCTGCAATGGCTGCAGAGTCCTCGGGACACTGCTCTGCTGCTCTCTGGTCTTTTGGGCAGGCCTTGCCTCAGCCTTTCCTCAGACATCTTCCCCACCTCTTCAGGTCACTTTGATTTTAATAAGCCAGGCCTTGTGCATGGAGTGCTCTACGCAAGCCAGGCTTTACAAGCTCTTCCAATGAGGGGTCTTGAGCAAAGGGGACTAATGTTATTGCCACTCTGGAAGTCAGAAAGAGGAAGTGCAGGAAGGCTAAGTGACCCTCAGAGCATACATGCCTGGAAGCCTAACCTCAGAGCTTGCCCTCTCTGACAGCCAGGCTCCTTGGGTGCTTCCTTCTACCAATTGCCCTGATAATGTTCTCCCTCTTGGGCTTCTGTGGTCTCCAGCCCCTTCCCCTGAAGCTTCCCTCAAGCTCTCCCTGGGTTTCTCCCATTCACACAGCCATATCCTGGACCAGAGCACAGAACTGTCCCTGTCTGGGGTCCTTTCCCTCTCCTCTCCCTGCATTCCTGACCAGTTCCTGGAAATCCCTGGCATGGGTTGATGAGCCTGTGTAAGAGCAGATACTGTAGCTGTTCCTCTCAAGACTGTATGGAGCATGAGCCCAAAGGGGAAACAGCAGTTTAATGTTGTAAGCAAGGCTTTTCTGACAATGAAACTGGAAGTAAGGACCCCACATCACAAAACTTAGCCCCTTCTGGTCTAGAAGCTGAGACACCGGGCCAGGCCCTGTGGGGCCTTCCTCTCCCTTCAAGTGGGAGGTAGAAGCAGCTTCCTGCTTTCCGAGCTAGCTGACTTTTGGCTCCAGAACTCAAGATGACAAACACAGACTTCATTATGCCCTTGCCTTCTTTTGCAGACCTCTTAAGTGATTAGTGTAATAGCCTGCACACAATAGACTTTTAATTAATATTTGTGGGATGCATAAACGCATGAGCCTCTGAGGAGCTCCACAGGAAGAAACTGAAGCCCCATGTGACAGCAGTCCCCAGAGCCCATCTCTACTTTATCTTGCAAGGGGGCGGGTCAGCCAGGTAATGGGGTAATATTCAGGGAAGGGGGCTCCACAAGCTAAGGGGGAGTGTTTAGGTGATGAGGTGAAGAGGGAGCTGTCTAGGAGTGTGCTGTCCTTCCTCTGTCCACTAGGCAGGTGAGCCATACAGTGAAGCAGTGAAAGAATCAGACTAACCTTGTAACCTATGTTTCTTTTAATTGCCCTATAACTTATCTTTTCAAGTTTTAGGCCCATGTTAATTAAAACCTCTTAGTGCTTCTCCAGAGAGCTGAGGAATATAAAAGTTCCTGACATTAGCCATCTGCGAGGGCAGAGGTAAGGAAGAGAACGAGCAGAGATCTCTACTAGGTGGAGAGAAAGTCACTGGCTGGCACCTGTGAGATAAACTTTGCCTGTGAGATGGCCCAAATCCTTCTCCTGAATAGCTCCTGACCTTTGACCCAAAGCCTGTAGCACCCATTCCTCAGAACAGACACCGGATGAGTTAATCATTCCCCCACCGTTAACTGAAGCTATATCTCATTATGGCAGGAAATTCCAAACTGACTTGAAGATCAGATATTCCCCAGATATCTATGACAGGGCTGACCAGACCTAAGGGTGCCCAGAACCAACCAATTATTTTAAAAGTTAAGTACCTCATTTAATCCTGAATTGCCAAGATTGCAATCCCTGAAAATTCCCGCACCTTGTCCTTTAAAAACCAAAGGCTTTTGTCTCCCAGTGCCACTCCTTGCTGACCAGCAGGGGTGACCCCATTGCCCAATGGTTAAAATAAACCTCTTGCGATTTTGCATCAATGAGATCCATCTCCTGAGTTCTCTTCATCCCTTCTGGAAATTAGGCTCATGCTGGACCTAACAGCAGCATTCCTTGACTGTGATCTGAGAGAGACAGGGGATGTACCTCCCCCACCCCTCCAAGCTCGGGAATCTATAGCTGTAGGAGGAGGTTATTCTTTCTCCTGAGGTCTTCCTCTCCTGCTCTTGGCTCATAGAGCCTCTTCCAGTGAAGCAGGACTTTATAAGTCATGGGAAAGTCAACTCCAGGACCTAGCAACAACAAAAACATCCATTTCTTGTGCTGCTCTAGGCCCTTGGATTGCACAAACCTTTTCCAACAAGCAAGCATAATAATAATAATAACAATAATAACAATAATTCCAACCATAATTAGAAAGCAAAACCCAATAGGGGATTCCTCTAGAAATTTTTTTATTGCATAGACACTAAGGAAAAGATGGCACTAAAGTGCCCTTTGGGATACTACAAAGCACTTAAGGGGTGATACATACAGACTACATCTCATGCATGATTGTACCACAGAGAATCATGAGATGGCACAGTTCTTGAGATTTCAGTCAAGGAGAGCCCAACTCTTTCAAAGAATGCCTCTCTCCCCTCCAGTAATTAAAAGCCTGTAGACCTGAAAACAAGTGGAATCTGGAGCCTTGTGTTTGCTGGAGCTTGCTGGGAGAGCGTACCCACTTGTTTTTGCTCTAACCAATCTGTGCAGTTGTTACTGTGTCTTCCTCAGTTCTTCATTCAAGGACACCTTTTCCCAGGAGATCTCTGCGATCTATTTAGTCCAGTGCCTGTCCATGCGTCTCTTCATCCTCTCTCACAAGGGGACTCCGACAGGCGTTAAGCCGATCCTTGGGAACCCTTCCTTTCTTAAGATGCACTGTTAACCCTTCCAGCCATGCCTCCCTCAGTTCCTCTAGCTTTGCTTAGTTTCCACTTCTCTGCTGAGAGTGGAAACAGACACCAATTCATTCCATGGAGTGTAAAAATGTGTAGTGGGAGCAGAGGAGGAGCTCCTCAGATCATGGAAGCAGACCCCTCCCAGTAAAGCCTCCCTTCTCCTCTGCCTACTGGTGGGCCTAACAGGAGTGCATGTTCCAGAAGTAACATAGGGACCAAGGAAGGCTCACACGGCCCCAGACAGGCCTTTGGAGTGCCCAAATCTTGGATTGAACAAACTCCTCCAACACTAGGACCATGCTCAGATCTCAAATCAGGATTCAAATTATCTATGTGGCTCCTTCCCACGCCTCTGAGTTCTTCCTGGTTGGACACTGGGTCCCTAGAACGCCTCTGGTTACTTGAGGGAAATGAAGATGCCAGATTCTATTACAGCACCTAATTGCTGTCAGGGTTAGAATGAGGTTCGTCCCCTCATGAGGAGACTTGGTGGCTATTGTTTTCTTGTCAGGAGGTGGGGCCTGAAAAGGTGATCAGGCTATTCAGAGCGATTGATTAGGGAAAAAGTGAGGAGGAAGTTCCCTAACTCTCAAAACAGGATGATTTACCCAAATCAGGCTGCATGGCGGCGCTCCTGCGTGGTGGCCTTTACAGCCTCCCTTTTTTATTTCCTGCCACATTAAATCATGTGATTTAACGGTATGAAAGCCTGAGCCCTTAGTTGCTGCCACACTCACAGGCCTCCAGCACCATGGATCAAAGGAACGTCCTTTCTTGCAAACTGTGCTGACTCACATGCCCTGCTCTCCCCATCCATACATCCTATCACCTTCATGCTGGGACCTGTTCTCGGGTCTCAGCCAGTGTAGACTGAAGAAAGAGGCCCACTGGCAGGCAGATGCAGTTTTGGGGGCTCTGTTCTGAGATCCTACAGTGGGGAGCGAGCCTCTGGGACACTAGGAGGCCCTCTCTTGAGTGTCTTTACCACCAGCTGGGGTTGCATACTCCATTCTCCCCCACTTTGGGCACTGCCTATCTGATTTTCAGCAGTTCCTTTCCAGTGTTTCTCCAGTTCTCTCACCTACTCACCTACTCACCTACGCACCTCTTCTTCTGAACCAGGAGTGCAGGCTCAAGCAATGGGATTGGGAAAGGTGGATCTCCAAGTGCCTGAGGGGAAACTGAGGGTCTGGAGAGTTAGGCAAGAGATGATGGACTTTGGTGGAGACAGGGAACACAGGTCCTGCCCACTCTGCTGTGGCTGGAACCCCACCCAACCCTTTCCTCTCTCCTGGACCCTGGTTTCTCTTCCTAGAAGGGGCAGATGGCCAGGGTGTGCCAGAGGTGACTCTTCTGGCCTGAGAGCGGGGTGGAGCCCCACATGCTCTTCTCATTTTGCAAAAGAAGCCACGCTCAGTCGGCAGCCCTGCAGCTGGGGTGAGGTGCTTTCTAGGAACTCTAACCCCTATATATCCTCATGCCCGGGGCTCTATAATGTCACCACCCAGAACCTGTGACACTAACCCAATTTTGTTTGCATCTTTATTCGTTTGACCCCAGATCACCGAGAGACTTCGGGAGCTGCCTCAGACAGGTCAGGATTCTTCTGCTATTACTGAGTACGCAGGAGACACTTGAGACAGGCTCCCCTCTCCACTTCCAGCCAGTGCCAAGCTTCAGGCAGCTTGGGTTGGAGAACGTTTCATCTTCCTAATAAAATCCATCCATCCATCATCCCCAAAGAAGCAGACTGGTGATGTCCCAGGGCTAGACTGGGGAAATAAAGTAATAATGTTATCGGCCTTCACAGAGCTATCTAAATACAGACTGGGTTGCTGGAGAGATGAAACGGGGGCCCTTTTGTTATGAAAATGAAGGGAGATGGGAGGGGTTACTGTTTGTGTTTTGATATGTTAATAAGCTTGGAAGCCACCTAGGGTGGGGACGGCTGGGGAGGCTGAGTCGCGAGGCAAATTTATTTGTGCAGTTTAATTTAACAGCTAGGCTACAACGGAGCTGCAATCGGGATTGTGTAAAGATAATTACAGCCCCATTATTAATCAGATGCCTGCAGGAGATGGCTTGCTAGCTTGCGAGTCCCCGGGCTGCATACAGATCGGCAGCCTGCTGGGCACAGTCTTTATGGTCTCCTTCTGCCATCTAGTGGCTATTTCAGGAATTGCCCGGGAAGGTCTCCCTAATCTGAAGTTCCCTTTTAAACAATGGAACCACGTTCTAGAAGGAAAAGCAATTGCTGTTGCTTCTGAAAAGATAAGATAGGGAAATCACACCACCAGTTTGCCATTTTTTTGGTGATTCTGAGCTTGAAGTCGGAGAAAGTAACATAGTTTTTGGTTGGAGGTTTGTTTGTTTTTTTAATTTTGAATCTGAGTCTTCTAAAAAGTTCATAAACCGTGCATAAACATGTGTGCTTCTCCATTCTTTTCTCTTTCATCTTTCCTGCTTTTTAGCTCTTTGTATCCTGTTTTAGTTTAATTTTTCTATGTCTTTTAGATTAAAACATTGCTTTTGATTTGAGTTCCTTTCTGTGTAGAATGACTTAGAATTACCAGCCAAGCATGGTGGCATATGCCTGCTACCCTAGCTCATAGGAAGCTAAGAGGATCTTGGGTTCAAAGCCAGCTTGATCTGCCCAGTAGAAACATTGCACCTGCTGAGGGAGGGACAGAGGATGAGCTGACTGCAGAGCTGAAACGGACCCTTGGGTAGGCCAGCTGTTCATGGAAAGCTGAGCCTCACAGTCCTTCCCCCTTCGAATGCGAGGCCCTGAACACGGGAGGGGAGTATCCATTTGTTGTTAGTCTTGTGAACACTGTCCTTTCAACATTCCACACATATCTATTAAAATGCACGAGGACTGCAGAGAGGAGCAGGACCTCCTCCTAGGAGGTCACAGTCAGGATCAAGACAGGCTCATAAACAGACACACAGACTGGCTCAAGCTGTTCTTGATGTGCAGTCAGTCCCCTGGTGGCTGTGGACCTAGATGAGAGCCTCTCTAAGAGACGGCTCTTTCAATAGACCAAGTACCATAATTAAGACTGAGGGACAGTTTCATTTCCCCCACCCGCCTATCTCTCAAAGGAAATGAGAGTGAATCCAGCTCATAACCTGCACTGGTTCTTAGAACTTTTCTATCTTCGTCAATATTTTTTTTTTTTTTTGCACTCTCCAAACTTGCCTTATCTGACAAAATAAGAACTTGGGGGCAGTTAAAAGAATGAAAACCCAAGCCACGGACCAGGGGGGATTTACAAAGAAAGGTGTCCGGTGATCCAGTTTAAAAATGGCTAAATGTTGACAAGGGTTCACGAAAGAGGAAACACACACACGGAAGGCTCCTCCTGGAGGCTGCTTGGCATGAGGGAGCCTTCTTTCCCATCACTGAGTCGTACCTGTGTCCTGGAACTGTACAGACACAAGAAAGCAAAGGACACGATGTCCCCATCACACACCCTAGAGAGAGCTGCAGGTTAAAACAACACGCTGCCGAGCACACTCGAGAATGCCCGCATCCCAGACAGAATCTAGTTCCAGAAGGACCAGAACACACGCTCACTGCCAGCGGGTCTGTGAAACGGTTCAGCCACACAGGAGATGATTAGACAATTTCATATTGAACCAGCATGCTCTTACTGCGCAAAGCAAGCAGCACCCTTTCGAGCTTGTGCCATGGGCCAAGCACAGCCATGAGCGATGCCCACTAAATACATCCTGAACTTCAAACCTTGTGGGACCTTTGTTTCCTACAATTTGTTACTTGATTGTAGGAGTCCGGGGCGTGAACTTCATAAATGACAAAGTCTCTCCTGTTACAATGTTAAAAAGTCAAACAGGCCCTTGACTGTAAGCACTGGCTGACTGCATTGAAAATGTATGTCCCCACCAGAACCTACATGCAACTGTCACAACAGTGGGACTCTTTACTCACAGTTTGTCCAGTGGACTGATGGGACTAAGTAGCAGAGCCGACAGCTGGCCATAAGACCACCAGTGACTTTCCAGAGCCTGTTGTTTGGTCATTGCTGACCTATCTGGCGCCAGCCTGGCTCTCCCCGCCAACTCCCCAGCCCCGTTGCTGCTGTGGATCTTTCTAAACCCCAGACCTTCACGTGATGAGTGCATCTCATACTAAGACTGTGAGAGCAGCTCATCAATGCTCTTTAGAACCAGAAAGGGGTTGAGCTCATGCCTAGAGGGTTAGCACCCCGGGGAAAAGTCCCTGGCACGTGGTCCTGGAAGGGGTCTATGTCACATGCTGAACTCAGCATCTGCTTTTGGAAGCCACAGCCACCCCCTTCGCCACCCCCACTCCCCTACATGGAGCTTGCTGAGCAGACTAAGCTCGACTGTCAATGAGTCCCAGAAATCTGCCCACTTCTGCCTCTCCAGAGTAGAATATACACACAAACTACCGCACTGACTGAGTTTTAAAAACCTGGGTTCTGGGGTTGAATTCAGGTCTCCCTGCATACAAAGCAAGTGGTTTACTAACCAAGCTACAGCCCCAGCATCTCTTCTCCCTTTCTTTTCTTTTTCTTTTAAATAAAACATTTGTCTTTATTAATGTACATGTCTGTGTATGGCCACATGTGTGCATATGTGTGTATGTGTGTGTGTGTGTGTGTTTATGCCCATGGAGGCCAGAAGAGGACATTGTATACCCTAGGACAGGATTGGAGCTGCAGGTGGTTGTGAGCCCCGCAATGTGCATTCTAGGAACCAAGCTTGGATCCTTCCAGAGAAGGTCTGTACCTGCTCCTAACCACTGAGCCATCTCTCCAGCCCATTTTTCCCCCCTGTTTGGAGACAGGGGTGTGTAACTCTGACTGTGAAACTTGCCATATAGACCAGACTGTCCTCAAACTCATGAAGGTCCACCTGCCTCTGCCTTCCTCATGCTGGGAATGAAGGTGTTCACCACCACACCTCACGCTTCTTGCCTTAACTGCAGTCTCAAGAAGTCTGGGAGTGAGAGCTCAGAACTTCTCTTTTTCAGGAACCATTTTTTCCCCCTGTGGCATCAATGTGAAGGATCTGATAGACTAATTAAGTCCATTGCAGCTTTCAAATGGCTCTAGCCCTTCCACATACATTCCAGAAACCCAGCACCTCTCTGTAGGTTTGCAGGACACAGGCAAGAGATGGGCTGGGAAGACAGGTTCCTGCCATGTTCATCACAACAGCTGTTTCAACTGTGCAAGGCTGAAATGCTCGTCCTGAGGTTGGCGAACAGGGGAATGCTCTGTCTGTCTGTACTTGGTGTCTGATCTGTGCGACCCTGTGATGACATAGGGTCCAGTGCAAGGGACCTCTGAGTTGTAAAGACCCAACTCCAATAGAAATAACGGGTAGCCTGGAAACTCCATCTCTTAGAGCTTAGTGTTCCTAGCACCATGAGGGGAGGAAGAGAAAACAAAGCAGGACCCATGTCCAGTCAAGGAGTCATGCTTCTGTCTCATGCCCAGCAGGACACAGGAGGCACCAAAAGGCCTGGTCTTCCATGTGTGCATCTGCGTATGCCTGTACATGTGTCTGTGTATCGTGTGTGAAACATGACAGTTCTTAATGCCAGTGGGGCGTGGGAACCTACCTTTCTTTCAGAACTACTAAAAAAGCTTATCTGAGAGTTTGATCTTTTTCTTTTTAATGAGTTCCACACAGTTAATATTTTCCTGAGAAATAATTAGTTTACACAGCTCTGTTGCTGTAGGATTTATGTAAAACTTACAGTCCTTTTCCGAACCTGAGACTTTTATACTGCTATTGACAGCGGCGGATCCAGCTGTCTCTACAGAGCCGTTTGTCCAAATTGGAATGAATTTTTAAGATGTAATCGCTCAAGAAAAGCTGGCTAATTGGACACGACTTTCAGCTAAACACACATTATACAAAATATTCACTCTATTACAACACAATTAGTGATTTTGCTGGTATGAAAGCAAAGGAAAAAATACATCTATGAAATAAACATAGAATGCCTGCAGGCAGCATATGCTGGTATTTCAGAGCTCATCTGAACAGCGCTGAATTGCCAGTGGAAAGCCCAACCGTGTGAAGACTCGAATTCAGCCATCTTTGATGGTTGTCTGACATTCAGTTGTATAGAAAACACAGCCAGAATATGTATAAAGTAAAGTCTATGTGTGTAAGTAGATAGATAGATAGATAGAAAGATAGATAGATAGATAGATAGATAGATAGATAGATAGATAGATAGATAGATAGAATACAAGATAGATAGAATACATTTAGATGTATACTTTGAAACAGGTGTGGGCTGAGGGAAACTCTAGGGAGATGTGAGGCCTCTGCCTCACCTCTTCTTGGTCTGAGTGGAAACTAGGTCAGCTTCAGGGAGCCTGAGTCCCTGCTGTAGATGCGGTCCTGCCAGTGCCAACCACAGGGATCAGCCATCTGTGTGTGTGTGTGTGTGTGTGTGTGTGTGTGTGTGTGTGTGTGTTCTATCAGTTCTGTTCCTTTAGAGAAGTCTGACCAATATTTCGCTTGCATATCTGTCTGTGTACCATCTGTGTGCAGTGTCTGTAGAGGCCAAAAGAGGACATCAGATCCCCTAGAACTGGACTTAGAGTGATTGTCAGACACCACGTGGGTGCTGGGAATCACATGCAGGCCCTCCGGAAGAGCAGCCACTTAACTGTGGAGCCGTCTCTCCAGCCCCTAGCTTTGTTTTTGACATGGGTTCTGAGCAATCAAATCAGGTCCTCACGCTCACAAGGCAATGGCTTTATCTGCAGAGTTATCGCTCCAAATCCCCCATTCTTTCAGAATGTGATTGAACCTACACGGTCTGTATTGGCCAAAGACATGTGGGTGGAGCTGACCTGGGTCAACTCTAGGCAAATGTTTGTAGTCAGCGTAAGGCATGCTACAGTTCTTCTTCCCTTTGCCACAGCCATGGGACGTAGGGAATGGTAGCTGTTCTTTCCTGCTGGGTCCCAGAGTGAGTGAGCACGGGCCAGAGAAGACTCCTCAGCCTACCTGTAGGAGATGTATCTAGTCCAGACTTCCTGGTCACTTGGGACTGCAGGAGACACATCTACCTTGCTATGACTGAGGGACCTCTGCTCCTTCTGCCCCCTCCCTCCTATTGTAAAAAGGCAACTGCTCTGTTAATCTTGTTTATTTTATTTTATTTACATGTGGTTTGCATGCGTGTGTGAGTGTGTGTGTGTGTGTGTGTGTGTGTGTGTGTGTGTGTGTATGCCTTCAGATGCCAGAAGAAAGTGTTGTATCCCTTGGAGCTGGAGTTATAGGCATTTTTGAACTTCCTGATGTGGGTGATCCAATAAGAACTGAGGTCTTCATGATTGGATAACAAGTGTTTGGGACCAGGTAGCCATCTTTCCAGCCCCAGCTCATCTTGTACTGGGAGATTTCTGCTGCATCATATCTATCCTGCTGACTTTTCTCCTCTTCCTCTTCTGGCCTTTGCTAGTTAGAGGGTCTCTCCTTACCAAGCATGTGGAACATCTGGTTTCACCTGAGCCTCCCCATCTATACTTCTATTATGAAAACAAACCCTTTGTCCCCAGCAATAGTTTACACTGCTGATCCCCACATCTTCCCATTTTTCTCCCTTGCTCCTGATCTTTGCTTTCTCGGTATCTTTTTGGATGCATCCTTTGTTCACCTGCAAAATTACTGGCCTATCAAACCACTGTCATCCAGTATGAGGGTCAGTGACCCTCTTTGATTCACCAGAGATTCTTTTACTGTGGAATAGAAAGAGCCATGGATGAAAATAACTGCGATCATGAAAGAGATGGAACTGATGGGGCGGGAGCTTGAGACAGCGTGGTTTGTTCGTTTATTGGCTTGTTTGTTTGGTTGGTTAGTTTGGTTTGGTTTGTTATTTTTTTTTCTCCTCTCTTAGGACAGTCCGGCCAACTGACTTTAATCAACCTCTTTTACCCACACAAAGATGCTATCTCAGGCAGGTTCTTCAATTTCCTGTCACTTTCAGGAAATGAAAAGTCCTTTGCTTGCTGTTAGTATGAAAATAGTGGGATGTCAGGGATGGTGTGCCCAGACCCCTGTAATTCTTAAAATTGAATATCTGGCTTCTCCCCAGTGCACCTGGAAGTCTGTGACAGGATGTGATGAGGGAGGGGCCGTGGCACAGGAGCAACAGTCTTAGAGAACTCTTCCCTTTCTGACTTTTCAGCTTCCAGACCTTGTGCCCTCATCAGGTGTTACGCTGAGGGATGAGTTCATTTTGAGTGGCTGCCTTCCACTGTGCTGCAAGGGCGGGTGACACCTCACTCTGAAATGTGAAATTTCTTTAGAAAACAAAACAAAGCAAAACAATAATTTGTGAGTATTGTATGCATAGGCACCATATGTTCAGGAGCTCTTGGAGGTCCAGTCAGATCCCGTGGAATTGAAGTTATATGCAGTTGTGAGCTGCTCCATGGGTGCTGGGAATCAAACCCAGGTCTTCTTCAAGAGCAGTAAACACTCTTAATTGCTGAGCCATCTCCTCAGCCCGTGGGATTATCTTTCGCCCATTGTTTAGTTCTCAGCTGTAAGAAGTATCCATAGTTGACTAAAGTGAAGATGTATGCTGTCAGTTACGCTCAGCACCCTGGTAGGAAAAAAAAAAAAAAGAGCTGCTAGGTTCCACTCCTCCCACCAATGCTGTCTTGGAATGAAGACATTGCAGAGACACTTGTCGCCCTCAAACTTTTGGCTATCAGACTTTTGGTCCCTAAGGTATTAGAATTCCTGCCGGAATCTCATGATGGGAGGGGAAAACCAGGCACCAGACAGAGGAAGAGTTTGTCTCTGGGAAAGAGATTTCATACAGTCCTGACAACCCTTTGGACCACCTTACAGGAGGGACAAGAGGAGATGCTGGGTGGGACCACAGCTCCGTCAGGCCTGCTCACTTACGCTCGCCCTCACTTTCCGTTTAAATGGGAGGAGTCTCATGTCAGGACCCCATCAATGGACTCGAAGGGGGTTATTGAACCTCCTTGTTTCTCTTCCCACTGTGGCCACATTGAATGCATTTCTTTTCTTTTTTTCCTGCCGTCTAACAATTCCTAGGCTGTTCAGGCGGCCTGCTGAGGGCTGTCGGAGTTGTCAGGGTCCAGGCCCGTGCTGGTAATGTCATTGCTCCATTTTCTTTTGTCAGCTGGTGTGATGGGACAACTATCGCAGACATGGGCCCTGGCTCAGAGAGACAGACATACTGACGCTGGGATCGCTTTCTCGAGATAAAGCAAACGCACAGGATCCGGCTGTACAGTGTTGCTCACCGAGAAGCACCCTGGGAGTAAATCAGCATGAGGCCCTCAGAGCATCTGCCCAGCGACTGTGAATGTCAGGCTCACGTTGAGAAGCCCCGTTTTTCTGTTCTTTTCTGACATCTCGCTATGTACACTCTGTCGTGGGAACCCGTCTCAACCCCTTGTGAGCATGCATGTCTTGTTTTCCTCCTGAGACTTTGCCGTGGCTTAAACATGTATTTCCTGTTAGTTGCAGAGTCCATGTTTTAAATCAGACTACTTTTGGGAGCATACCTGAGAACTTGAAAGAGATCCTACTCAGTGTCTGTGTGTGGGGTGTGTGTGTGTGTGTGTGGTGGTATATGACCTTTTCGTAACAACTGCTCCTTTGGTGGACTTGTCCTTGGCGAGTCCTAACCCTTTGTTTCTCATGCCTAACCCTGTTACAAGAACTGAATTTCCTTGTCCCCACCCCTTGAATGTGGAGTGCTGAATTCTAAAGACAAGTCCTACCTAAATGTAACTGATTAGGTATGAGACAATCTTTCTTTACATTTCTAGAAGGCTGGTGAACTTTCCGATGCTCCGCTATAGTCTTTCCTTCTCTGCATCAGTTAACACAGAGCAGGCAAATTGCCAAGAGCATTAACTTGCAGAAAAGCAATGCATCTGTGTGGGAGAATGCCGCAGCTAGCACTGAGGGTGAGGCTGAGTCTGATTTCCAGGTTCTGGCTGGAGGGAAAAGAGACACAGTGGCCTGGCTAACGCCCGACTCAGCTCACGGCCTGTGCTTGTCTGTGTCTCTCTTATCTTCCAAGGTGCTTTGCATCCCCATGTTGTCCAGGATGAAGCTTTGAGGTCGACGGCCTTTGCATCTTCTCAAGGGCCTTCCCCTGGGCACACCAGATTCCCTGCTAGCACTGGATGACTGGGCTCGCCAGTTCTGAGCAGCTGGGATCTCAGTCCTGTAACACTGTGCTAACAGATTTCACATAAATATGTTGAAGTATAAACTAGTAAGAATAAGGGGAAAAAAAAATTAGCTCCGAAGCTTTTGACTTGAAATGGAAGCTGAAATCAGAGGCCACACTTTATTTTTAAGCAGGGAACGTGAGAAGCTTTAAAATGCTATTGACGCATGTTTTAAGGACCCGAGGCAGCTTGAATCAATTCACTAGAGTACAACCATAAGAGAAATGCTTAGAAGACATCTACATACAAATTTCTTTAAAGTTTTAGTTAAATCTTTAATTAGTTTGCATCAGATGGCTCTAAAGATTCTGTTAAATCTATATCCCATGAAGGTCAAAGAACATTCCTGTCCTATTGAAAGGCCAACTTTTTTTAAACCTTGAGTCTATGAATATCTATTAAAAAACCCTACATATATTATAATATTTGTTCTGAAAACTGTTATGGCCGTAAGCTTTGCTTGTTATAGGCTTGAATTTTATTCTCCTTTTTTTTTTCCTTTGAGATAATTAACTATTGTCTGTGGCTCTCTTGAGTTAGTCCCACCTAACTCAGACCACGTAAAATCTGCATTTTCTGAGAGACGTGGAGTCTCTCAGTAGTGAGAACATAGCTAAAGGTATTCTTTATTGGAGGGAGTTACACATACATTTTAACAGAGTGACTCTAACCATTTAATTTAGACCACAATACAGAATTCTTGTTTCTATTATCTAAGAGTTCTAGGACACTTAATGGGAAAAAAAAAAGGAGTAAGGGCATCATGAGTTCACTTCCCCTTCTCCTCATGGAGACCCTCACAGTAAGCCCAGAGCACACTCAAGCCGAGGAGGAAAAACAGCTCAGAGAGAAGCCGGCACCATTTACTGATCTAAAGTTTGCTTCCACTAGACAGAATGTACACTGTTAGTTTTTGTCAACTTGACACAAAGCCCCACATATCTGGGGAGATGGACCCTCACTTAATTAGCTGCCTTCATCAGACTGGCCAATTTGACCAATATTTGCCTCTAACAGGAGATAAAGGTTCACTTAAGATGGCACAAAACTGCAGGCCCCTCTACTTTAACCTCTATCAAAAAGCAGCAGGAGGCACCTGGTCTGTGCCCCTCCCACTTGTGAGACCCAGCCTCCTGTAAGGTATGCCTGGTGGGAGCTCTCCTTCTACCTTAGGGAGAAGAGACTGCCCAGATTCATGAATGGGGAATCAAAGCCAATCGTATCACTAAGTATATTTGTTGCAATTTTTTTTTCTTTTGGCACATTGTATTGGATGCAGGGCTTTAACATATAAACTTAGGGGGTACAGAAATATTTGGTTCAAAGTAGCCTGAGTGCCTGCTATGGACCCTTGAAAGCACAAAGTTCTAGGTGTGTGTGGGGGGGACCCATGCAGTGGGGAGGGGCAGTGTTTATAGCCCACTGCGGGCCAGTCTCTGCGTCAAGAGGTCTGCACCACAGACAGAGGTGGGGGGGTGGGCCTTGAAGACAAGGAACAGTGTGTTTGTTAGCTTTAAGTCATTCTTCATCTCCCCCAGCTCTGTGGGGGATTGTGGGAAATACAGAGAGGCTGTCCCAGGCCCTAAGCTTGACTGCTTTCCCCCTTCTCAATATACGTGGTGAGAGGTTGCTTCACTTGTTGAACAACTGAGGGCATATCTGTGGGGTCTGACAGACCAGAGTCCAAACTCCATCCCCGCAGTCCACATCACTTTCCAGAGCCCATGCCTCTGTTTGTAAAATGAGAGGCAAACTCACACCACGGAGGTGCCCATCTGGTGAGTGTTGCATCCGGAGGCCATCCCGATCACACACAGCGCTGACCCCGCGTGTGTTCTGTGTTGTTGATGTTGTTGTGTTGCTCCTGCTCCTATGGTCCTTTGAGGGGAAGGTGCCCACCACAACCCTGGGCGAGCACAAGGGCACTCCATACCAGATCTCTGCCCTTTAATGATGCTAACTTCTTTCAAAGGCACCCCACGTTCCCCAGGTTGTAAATCTGCCTCCCACCCTTGTAGCCAGCTGCCTCTTGAACATGAACCAATTCTCTGTAATCAAGCCCGTGGAGACGGCAATTCCCCAGCCTGCGTCTGCTGGGTACCCACTGCTTTATCGCTCTCCTCGCTTGGAATTGAAATACTCTATGGTGTTAATGCTTCTCAGATTGAAACCTGCAGGGTTGGGTTTTTCAATTTCCCCCCTGGGATGGTAGCGGAACTGGTCTTCCAGAAGACAGACTAATTGAGAGGTCTCTGACAGGGGCTGTAGATCTACTGCCAGACTGGGGTAGAACATGCTGGTCCAAAGAAGCACAGTGGCCTGTGGGAGGTTTGTCCAGCTTCGGGAGTGAGCAGCTGACAAGGCAGTCATCTTTGAACGTTACTGTTAAAGGGACCCACGCAGTGGAGAGGGGCAGTGTTTATAGTTCACTGCGGGCCAGTCTCTGCATCAAGAGGTCTGCACCACAGGCACAGGGTGAAAGTCCTCAACCACTTGCTCTGGAACCTTTTAATTTTGTTTGTATGTTTTTGTTAGACAGAGTCTTGCCACATTGTCTTAGCTGACCTAGTACTTACTATGTAGCCCAGGTTAGCTTCAAACTAGCAGCAATCTTTCTGCCTCGGCCTTTGAGGGCTAGGATTACAGACACACAGCATCATACCCAACTATGATAACAATTTTAACGTGAGCGTTCAGAATGGACACTGCCCAGTTCTCTCATCTCTCTTCACTGCCCCTCACCCTAGAAGTTCTGCACACTGGGCAAGCTTGCTACCCCTGAGCCACACCCCAGACCTTTCCCTTCTTTTCATTCACAGCCAATACCTTGTGAAGTTATCCAGGCTGGCCTTGAAACTCTCTGTGGCCTAGGCTAACCTTGACCTCGTGATCTCTTTGCCTCGGCTTCTGAGTAGCTGGCATTGGTGCCTAGGCCAGCACCTCCAGTGTATCCTGGGTGAGCGTATGGTCTGCTAGTGAAAAAAATCATCACCAGCTTTCAACCTACTGATCCAGAAACTGAGTACCTAAGAGATCAAGGTGACCGGCCAAAGTTTATACCCAGGGAGGCAGTCTGAAGTGCAGCGTCCCTCAGTTTCCACATGCTGAGCCTGGCAGGGTTTTCCCAGATGTTTTTGGCTCTCTATTGGCATAACACGCTACATTTCCATCTCACTCCCCTGCCTCTGTATTTGTTCTTTGAGCCTGTGTCTGTGGGTAGAAATCAAATCCAAGCTGAGTACCCCCCCCCCGAAAGCCCTGCATGTTCTAGAGCCACGGCTCTGCTTTTGCCTGTGGCTGTGGATGCTGGAGTTGCCAAGCACAAGCCTTAGAGAAGCTGGACTACAGTACACTGCAAAGGATCTTAGGGAGTGCTGGCTATGGGGTCAGCATTAGAAATCTCGATTACACATTCCCGTCTGTACTGCATCTGAAGTTTGACTCTAGAGGAGGAAGAAAAAAGGGAAACAAATGCTCCCCGAGTTCCAAAGATGAACCAAACGTGCTACCCACAATCACTCACAGGCGACAAAGCTGTCTTTCCAAGGAAGCTGCTGTGGGGCTCATAGTCAGCATGAAGCCTTCAGCCTCCTGCTTATGCCTGATGATAGTCCTGGTCAGTAAGCTTAAAAGTTTGTATTTAAACAGTTTAAACTGACTAGGAACCTAGATCCCAGAAGAGAGCAAGAGTTCGTTTAGTTACTTAATAAATGCCTTTGAAGGTGGACAGTGGTGCACGCCTTTAATTCCAGCACTTGGGTGGCAGAGAACAGTGGAGCTCTTGAGTTTGAGGCCAGCCGGGTTTACCAAGTGAGTTCCAGTACAGCCAAGGCTACACAGAGAAAGCCTGTCTGGAAAAACAGAAACAATAGCAAATAAACACCCCCAACCTCCCCTCCCCCAAAGAGTACCTCCATGATCAGCTGTACTTTAGGTGGGGTGGTCAGAAGACAAACAATACCAAGAGGGAAGAATGATTTTTCCCCCCAGCTAATAACTTTTCAGAGGCATCTTGGCACTAAAGCCCCCTATGGCAGGGAGCCTGCTGCCCAGCTGAGCAAAGAATTGGCTCCTTTCTGATTTTGCTTTAGGCAAATCACAAATTCACATGTGTCCTCTCTCTCTGTCTCTCTCTCTCTCTGTCTATCTATCTTTTCCTTTCTCTCTCTCTCTCTCTCTGTGTATGTGTGTGTGTGTGTGTGACAGGTTCAGAGAGAACCTAATTCATTTCAAGAAGTGCAGACCAATCTCTTCTCTCTTTTCCATCATGTTTCTTCAGGTTGGGTTATTTTCCTCTCTGAAATTGCATTGGGCTGGGAAGGGATAGGAAAAAAAAAAGCAACTTGAGTTTTGAGTTTATAAGACACAGAATGGTTTGGTTTCTTAGTTTCCTCTCTTAGTAGTTTCTCTTCTGTTGCTGTGATAACACACTCTGACAAAAGCAACATCAGGGAGAAAGGGTTTACTCTGGCTCAAGGGTTCAGCCCATTGTGTCAGGGGAGACAGGGCCTGGGGAGCAGAGAGAGCAGAGAGCTCTCTTCCTCTACTCATACAGTCCAGCATCCCAGCCGGGGAGTGGCGCCACCCACCGGGTAAGCTCTTCTCATCCCAATTAATGCAGTCACGGCATTGGCTGGAGGCCCATCTCCCGGGCGATTGTGGATTCTGTCAAGCTGACAGCAGTACTCAACAAACACTCCTGTGATATTAGTCTTCCTGGCTGCATTGTAAGATCCACAGCATTTTCTCCAGGTCACTGAGTAAACATCACAGTCCAGATAAGAACAGGGTCTCTCAGGCTCCAAGATGCACCTTTCTTCCAGTGCCTCAGGCTACGTGGAGTTAGGTCCCCCAGTTTTCACTTTGCTGCAGTATTAGTCTTCCCCACCCCTCTCTCTCATGTTGAAAGAAAGTTTGGGTTACATCAGATGTGGCTAATAGATTTCAAATGAAGGTCAAGCTTGCTGACTTGTCAGGAGCTGCTCAGAGCTCTAGGTTTAAAGAGAGTCTTTAGTCATGTCTATGCTCATTAGGCAAGAGTGCTGTGGTTGACTTATGGTGTCTGCCTTAGCATGTACGCAGGTGGCATGAATGGGTCACAAAAGGGCTCTGGTTGGAATACTGTCTCTGTAGCTATCTCGCTCATCTTCTTGCCTCCATTACCGAGCAAGAAAAACAGGACTGAAGAGAAGAGAATACTTTTTTTTATAAGAAAACAAAGTATTTCCCCAGAATTCCTAGCAGCCATCAGGGTTATAGGATATGATAACAGCTTGCTGAATGTGGGTTTGAGGAAATAAACATTTTAGTTGGGTCCATTTCCACTTTGCCGCTACCCCAGGGAAATTGGGATTCCAACAGTAAGGACGTGAGCTACTGATGTTGGAATGGAGACCAGCAGGATCTGTCAGAGGATGATTGACGGGGGAAGGTCCAGTCCACTGTGTACCACTCTCCACTGGGCTGGTCCTGGGTGGTATAGGAAAGCAGGCTGAGCAAGTCCTGGGGAACACGCCAGCAAGCAACATCCTTTTCTGGACTCTGCATTAGCCTCTGCTTTCAGGTTCCCGACCCGTTTGTGGTCTTTTCCTCCCCTCTTTTGATGGTGGGATGTGGAAGTGTAAACCAAATAAACCCTTTTCTAAGGAAGTTGCTTTCGGTCATGATGTTTTAGCACAGCAACAGAAACCTTAACCGAATCATAAATTGGTACCAGGTTGTGGGGTCTTGTTGTTACAGACCAGACCGTGTCTTTTTGGGAGGGTTGTGGTAGCATGTGGATTCTGTACTAGAAAAACCAGAGTGTTCAGAGCTCAGTGGGGTGTCTTGTGGGAGCTAGGAAGGAAAGCATGCTGAGAGCAGGGTGGATGATGGAGGTCTGGTTTGAAGGGTTCAGAGGGAAGTTTTGAGAGGCCCTTAAAGACTCTTTCAGGCCTGTTTGATATAAGTTAAGAATCTGTCACTGCGGTCAGTTGAGGCTGAAGAATCACTGTGATTAACAAGAGAGCGGAGCCACTGATGTGAGAGCTTTGCTTGGCTGGGAGAATCAATGCCGGTTCAGTTGTGATTAAGAGGAAACCAGTGTCGTTGAAGTGAACTCTTGAGGGAAGTGTTTCCTCAGTGTCAAAATACAGAAGCTGTGGTTCAGAAGGGAGGGCCAAGGTCGCGCTTTGTGTTGGCAGCCAAACTTAGTATTGTGTAAGAGTCTCCCACGCGCTACTGGCTGTGGTGGCATGAAAGGGTCATGGAGTGCGTGTGTGCTTGTGTGTGTGCACGTGTGTGTGTGTGTGTGTGTGTGCATGCATGTGTGTCGTGTCACACGCTCTTTCACTGTGCCTTAGGCAGGCCACCTGAGTTTCAGGGTTTTGATAAAATTGAGGTTATGATAACTAGTCTCCGTCCCTGAGCACAGGGCAGCCATTTTTAGAAACTCCAACAGTGCCTGTCCCTGGATGACTTCCTGTCTCTAGTATGGCTACTTCTGTTCTGTTCCCCTAGTCTAGTATAGGATTGTGTGGCTTCCCTTCAGAGAGCCCTGCACTGGTTTCCACTACCACCCGGGGTTATGCCTGCCCTCTCTGGCAGTATGCCTGCTCTCCATGAGCTGATCCACTGATTCTTCTAGAGCCATCAAGTCTCCTGACCTCCTTCATCCCACCCAGAACACCCAGAGCATCTTAGAGAGCACACTTCTTTCCCCAGAAATTTCTTTTTAAATTACCTATGTATGTGTGTGGTTATCTGCACATGTGTGCAGGTGCCGTCCCAGGCCAGAAGAGGGAGCCAGATCTCATGGAGCTGGAGTTACAAGTGTTTGTGGGCCCTGGCACTGAACCCAAGTCCTCTGCAAGAGCGGCATGTGGCAGTAGCCACCAAGCCCTCTCTCCACTCCCCATCCCCGCACCGCCAGGACTTCTGCTGTTATCCTAGGATGAATCACACAGTGAATCGATGTTTGGGGAAAGGAGGAGGTAGACAGGCCATGGTGTTTTCCAAGGACATTCGATTGTTCTCTGCCATTACTGACAACATCACTGTTATCTGTGCATGTGTCTGTTCGGAAGATCCTGGGACTTGGGGGCAGAGTGCCAGGGACTTACTCTTGGGCACCTTATGACTCGTCCCTGAGAGGAAGGCACCTCCTTTCTGCCTACTAACCCACCTGCCATATTAGTTTAAAGAACTAGGGGGCAGCTCGAGGCAAGTCCCCAGTTATGGAGGGCCTAGATCTCATGCCCAGGCAGGCTTTTGCCACTTGGAGATCTGAGTCTAGCGTGCCTGGAAGGACAGATCCTGTTTTGTTACCTTGATATGGAAATGGTATAGCCAGATGGGATACACGCTGGAAAAAAATAAATAAATCCTTACGTGCAAGTTTCCTTTGCAATGTTATTCCTTCTTCCCAGGTATGTGGAGGGATGCCAGTGGTAGGAAGACTGGGTGATTCCTTCCGATCCCCTCCTTCTTTCAGGTGGGCCGCATCAATACCTCTTACAGGAAGCCTTCCGTGATTGCACCCTCTTTGTCACAGGTATGTGCCTCTGTGTGAACCCCCAAGACGGCAACATCAATTCCCTCATTCCACAAATCTCCTTCCTGGGAAGCACAGGAGCAGGAGGAGCCCAGGGCATGTCCCCGCTGGCTTCCCCGATGCCTCACTGAGCGACCCACACAGGCCTCAGGCATCTGCGGCCTGTTTCCTCATTGTGAAGTGGGGAAGACCCCTCCTGGTGGAGATGGGGGCAAGCTGTGGAGGCTCTGGGGATAGCTGTGAGCATGCGAACGAGCTCTTGTTCACATACACGCACGCGTGCACACACACACACACACCACACACAGACACACACACACACCACACCACATCCTGCAGGACGTGTTCCTTGTCCACAGCTCCTCTGGCAGAGTGGCCTCCCTCTCCTGTTCACTGGGTCTCTTAGGGTGGAACCTGGTGTTGAGCACATGGAATCCCAGCACTTGGGAGGCCAAGGCAGGAGTGTCCTGAGCTCAAAGCTAGTCCGGGATGCACAGCAAGACTACCTGAAAACAACAACACACACGCATGCCACCACAATCACCACTGCCGTACTGTCAGGTAGTTTATCAGGAGTTGGACAAAAGTCAAATTTCATACCTTAGATTCACATTAAAAAAATTTAATAAATACCTTAAATCCCATATACTTGGTTCAGAAAGATTTTTTTTTTTTTTTTTTTTTTTACTATTTCTGAAAATCAGACTCACTTCCTGTGGATAAACACTGCTCACCACCGAGATAATTCGAGAGCCTATCTCCTGTGCATGTCATTTGCCCCCTCCATGGCATCACAGGGCACAGGAGTGCAGCGCACAGTCTGGCCTTTAAATCTTTCAGCTGAGCTGCACTGGGCAAGGGACTCAGCCTCTCTGAGCCTCCACACCCTCATCTGTGAGACGGAAAGTGTGCTCTAAGCTCACCGAGGGAGATCACACGCTCATGAAGATCTAGATGGAGGGGGAGTTCTGGTGTAATGCCAGCCCCTCTCTTCCTCCCTCCCTCTGAAACCAACTAAACAGGAGTTCTTCCTTAAGACATCTACGTCGCCCTGACTTACCTTGCTCCTTAAGGCATTGTGCTCTTGTTCTTCTTTCCCTATCTGCATATGGACACCTTAAACTCAGGGCTAGGTGTTTCTCTGTAAGTCCCAGAATTTCAGCATGCGCTTAGCACAGGATAGATAGATAGATAGATAGATAGACAGACAGACAGACAGACAGACAGACAGACAGACAGACAGACAGACAGACAGGTAAAGGCTGCTTCAGTGGTTCGGTGAGCCAAAAAGGTAGGGAGCTCAAGCCCCACCTAACATGTCTGGGGAACAGCTGAGCAGTATAAAGGGCGTACACTAAGAAGCATGCCCTTCTCAGGGTAATAAGTAACTACCGGCAGTCATTTTGTAAACACATTTGGCTTCCCAGGGTGTCTTTGAGCCTCTTACGGATTGTGTTAAATTCTGATGGGCTTTAAAAAAAACAAACAAACAAACAAACAAAAAAATCGCTTTTGCTTGTGTTGCGATTCTCCAGAAGACCTCTAGATGGCGATGTTCAACACAGAGACTGCCCCTAAGCCAGGGAACTCAGCAGAAGGGGCGGCGGCGGGGTGGAAGGGAATTGCTTTTTATTATCAATGCATTAAGAACGAATTTATCATCCTGGCTCAGCAAAAGTCTAGTTATTCGGTAAGAAGCTTTATCCCCAGCTAACGCGCAGCTTAATCAGTTCGCTTAGATACAAAGCCAGCTCAGGCTTTTGTCTCGTGTTTGGAATGAATAACCCCACGGTGGTGTCTATGGTTTGAAAGCTCCTGGCTGACAGGCCTGAGACACTTGGCTGGCTTCTCTCCAGGACCCTAGAGCCAGGGCTCTGGGAAGGTGGAGGGGGAGAAGCAGGTGCGTCAAGTCCAGCTTCTTGGGGTGAGGATGACGGATGCTCTAGCAAGATGCTTTTACGGAATGATGACAATAACATCCGAAAGCAGCTATAAAGTCACTCGTTTCCTGCTTGGCCGGCACCGCTCTCTCACTCCACACCATTCTATGCGGCACGAACTTTCTGTACCTTGGTACCAGCGGTGAACACTGAGGTCTAGGGAGAGGGCCGCGCGTGTCGCACAGTGGGTGGTGACAGCTGAGGTCTTGGAGGCCTGGCTCTGAGAGCCACAGTTTTGGCCACTTCTCTTTGGTGGTATCCTACCAGAGAGAGGGCTGACAGCATTCGCTCTGACCCGCCCCTCAATCAGGAATCACAGACACCCACCTTGATGTAGCGAGGATCCCCAGTACGCAGAGTAGCCTTGGGGATAAGGAAAGTCTCCTGAAAGGCCTCCTCACTCTTGGGTAAACAGGGCAAAGCCCACACCCCGCCTCACCAAGGCCAGATGATGCTGTTGAGAGATGCTAGGTTTTTTCTTTTTTTCTCTCTCTCTCTCTCTCTCTTTTTTTTTTTTTTTAACCTGTAAGATTTAGAGCCAGAGAGGTCTGCCCTCAAGACTATAGCCCATTGGTTTCTTGGGTAAGTTATTTTATACTCTGAAGCATTAATGGATTTCAACAGCAGGCGTAACCCAACTGGGAGAACACATATGGACATGAGCATTTGGGGGTCAGGGACAGGTGCCAGACTGTGTTCCCCAAAGCCAGGAGTCAGGAGATCCTCCCAGCTGGCTGGAAAGAAGACCTGGTAAGCCAAAAGGTCTGCTCGAGCCAGAGAGGCTGTTGACTTAACAGAATTTTGGTGCCGCTTGGCTTGGGCCAGGTTATTTAACCTCTCTGAGGCTGAGCATGCTCATCTGTGAAATGGGTACAATAAGCTGAAGTGTGAAAAGCTGTGCACGGGGCCTGGCATGGGCTAAGTATGCAAAGAGAGCCAAGAGCGGGGCTACAGGAGAAGCATTATGGGGGACAAGGTCCCTAATGAAAACGGAAGGTATCAAGAGTGTCTCTTTAATTGTCCTGGGAGCGGTCCCAGACATTGTGGGACCTGGGCTCATGGGGTGGGAAGGGAACGCTGGTAAGGAGAGTGGGCTGTGTAACTGAAGGGTGTGGATGAGGCTGTGGATTCCTTTTGGACCCAATTACCAAAACTGTGCTAGGATTTAAAAAAAAAATGATAAAGATAATAAACAGAGACACGACTGAATTCACTAAGACCGTATAACACGCAGGCTTGTGAGGAGACCTGAGAACACAGCTCTCAGCCCTGGTTTGCATGGGCTTCAATCACCCTAAATGACACTAGGGAACAGAGAACGTGGTCTTTGAGTGGAGGATCCTCTCACGGGTTGGCATGCCTCAGCCGACAGCTGTGAGTGTCTCATTCTGCCCTCCCTTGCTGCTAGTCTCCTGCGCCAGGCTAGTGGCGTCCCATGAAAATGGCCCCACTTGGTCCTCAGTTCTCTTTCCTTCATGTTCTGTATCCAGCCCAAGTGGCTGTACCTTCACAGAAGATCTCAGATCTATCGTATCTCCCCACTCCTGTCCACTCCAGGCGCCTGCCTTTCCCCAGTAGCTCCTGGGGGGAAACCTTCCCTCTGCTCCAGCCTTCTTATGTGTGTTTGCTCAGCAGGAGGACGCCTTCCCTGCATCCTGACTGTAAGTTCTTGGTAGGCGCTTCGCAGACATTTTCCCTCTCAATCTGCTGCTCACCCTTTTCATCCACTTAACAAGGTCTTACGGTGGGCAGAGTTTTCAGCTTTGATGAAACACAATCCATCCGCATTTTCTTTGATAGAGAGCACGTTTCGAGTCATGTCTAAGAACTCTTTGCCTCACCCCCAGGTATTGAAGACGTTTCCTTTTCTTTCCAACAAGCTTCCTAGGTTAGCATCTTACATTTACATCTGTGATTCACTTTGAATTAATTTTACTGTAGAATGTGAGGTTCAGATCAAAGTTCCTCTTTGGGGGGGATGTCCAATTGTCAGAAAAATGTCCTTTCCATACTGCAAAGAAGTGTAAAAATAAAATAAAAGCGGAGCATGGCACCTCCTGCTGGCAACCCTCCAGAGGTTCCCAGCAGGCCCTCCTCAGGACCCTGGTGACCTGGACCAGCATTTCATCTCCTCCTCTTTGTCCCACTGCATTCCAGCTCTGAGGCCTCTGCTCTTCCTGGAGATACTGGGGACTTCCTGGCATCAAGATCATCAAGATGCTGCCTCTTCCCAGAAGGCTCCCTAGGCTTTTTCCACGGCTGGCTTCTTCCTATCTTTCAGGCCTACCTGTCTTTTAGCATAGCCATGAGCCATTCAACCCACTCTCTCCCTTCACTCCCTCCCTGTCACTGTGCTGTGACAGCATGGCTGGCTAGCCCAGTGTGCCTGCCTACTTTTTTCTTTGCTGATTACCCACCTCTCCACAGGGACAAGCAATCCGACTGTGGTTGAGACCTCATGCTGTGAAATCACACAGCCTACATCCAATCCCACACCTACACTCTTGTGGTCACCGGAGGGTCTGGGATGAGCTGTTGAGATTGCTCCTTGCCTCACTTTCCTCATCTGTCAAATGCAGATATGATTGCACCAAAGTTTGCTCTACAGTTGGAATAAAGGATCTCACACACAGAAGGAATTCTGTTACATGTCTAGCACATGCTAGGACTGTGGGGTAGGGTCTGCAGAGCCTACTGCCTGGGGCTAATTGTTACAGGGTAGGAGATGAGGAGAGGGCTGGAGCCCAGGCAGCCTGCTCCCACTGCAGTCCCAACCCTCCTATCCACCAATTATACTTTAGGTCTCCGTGTAAGGTTCTTTGACAAACCCATCAGTGCCAAGAGGAGTTTGAAGAGCACAGAAACAGAGGAAAGGGAGCTGCATTTCTTCACGGAGAAGAGCTGGATCTTAGTCTCAACTTCAGTCTCCATTTTGTGGCCAATTATCTGTCTTGGCCGAACTTTAGATTTCCATGTGGGTCATGGGAATTCAGGAGCGACGATCATGAAGGCCTTCCGTGTTGGATGCTGCCCTAGAATTAGATTCTGTCATTCTGAGTTTTGACCCAGCCTCCACAGCAGAGAAGCTTTGGGCCACACGTGGCAGGGAGCCTCTGAGAACCCTAAGGACCAAAGGCACAGCTGCCCAGCAGGGGCCTCAGGCTACCACCTAGCTTATGAGGCCTCCAGCCTGCAGGTAGAAGACCCAACTTCAGTGGGAGAGGGAATCCCACATCAGACCGTGGTGTAGGCCCAGTGCTGTTGAGTTGGCAAGCCCGGGCGCCAGCCCCCTCTCATCACTGTTACTAGGTGACAGACTCTGGGCCGTGTGTCTAAGCTCCCCAAACTCTTGCTTCTTCATCTGCAAAATTACTATGTTTATGTGGGTTTGACGCAGGCATTCGAGGGGATAATGCGGGCTCAATGTCAGTGAGGCTGGCACGGTTCCAGAAACAGGGATAAGCAGACCTACGGAAACAGGGGCTTCACGAGAGGATGCCGGGAGTCTGTGTATAAGACAACTCCATACCTCCGGGGTCGGTGAGGAGCCACGCTCAGGAAAGACTGGTATCTTCCGATATCACCTTGAACACCCTCTTGGGAACTACTTACAGTCGAAAAGTTCTCAGAGCTGCATACAAATTTGATTTCTCTAGAAGCCACATTAAAATAAGAACCAAGGGGTTTTTTTGCATATTTTATTTAATTCCAATATATTGTTTCCACAAAATGATAAATTTAACATATGATGAATGTCAGCTCTAAAATATTTTGCATTCTTTCATGCTTCATCTTCAGACTCCTGTGTGTATTCTTTTACCTACTTCATATCTTAGCTCACATGAATCACATTTTGAATGCTTAAAAACCACAAGGTGGCCCTAGAGAACTTGTCACCTTTCAGGGGAACTGAGGTTCAGTTCCTGGCACCCACATTAGGGGGTTCACAACCTCCTGCAACTATAACTCTCTCTTCTGTTCCCCACACAACATACATAGCATTCTCTCTCCCTGCTACCATCCTTGCCTTCCTTCCTCCCTCCCTCTCTTTTCCCTCTCACCCTTCTTGCATAAATAACCCTGTAGCCACTCTGATAAATAGTGAAAGCAAAGATACTGCCCGAAGACCGAGTGTCAAGCCCACAACCCTGATAGCAGCAGGGCTTGAACGACCCTGTAACCTGCCTTTTAGGGAGCACCTTTACCTAGCATTGACTTGCCCTGTTTCTAATCTCTGTCCTCTTTGGGGTGAGTTAGGATATATTAACAACAGGTGTTAAATACGCCCAGTGTACTTTGTTTTGGGGCTGGGCCATGTGACTCCAGATTCAGATGCTGAATGCTCAGTACTTCACAACGTGACCATGTCTGGAGGTGACTGAAAAAATTTTAAACTGTGGCCATTACTCAGTACCTTTAACCCAGTGTGACAGGATCCTAATAATAAAACATTAGGCTAGGGCCATGTGAAGGGGCACACGTAGCTGTAAGAAAGAGATGAATGTTTCTTCAGGCTAGACCCTTGATCTTTGGTTCTACCGCCCGGTCTGTGGTACTTTGTGATAGCTGCCTTGGGAAGTTAATACAGGTTCATACTCTCGCCTTAATTCTCTCAGTGCTTCTGCAGGGAACATGCTATAAACAAACTGAAACCCAAAGAGGTTAAGTGGCCTCCCTAAGTTCCACCTGGAACATGGTGGGATTCCAACTGGGATTCCAACTCTGGCCTGGTACCTTTACTTAGACACTGAGCCAAAGCCTTCATCTCTAACCTCTGACAGCCCTACACTCACATCCATTCTCTACACCAGTTATTTTTTTAATATCATTAGTTTGTGAACCACAGATGTTTATTTCCAGTCAGGTGATTTAGGAGATATTATTGTGGGCCTTGGCATTTACACTTGCAAAATGAAACGGGTCCTGGCCAATGGTTGCTGAAAGTCCTTACACATTATCTGTAAGAAATTCCAAATTTCCCAAAGTAGAGGGGATGAGGAGGTAGGTGAGGACAGTGCTTGCGGTGCAAACACAAATACCTGAGTTTGAATCCCAGTATCCATGTAGAAAGCTGTGTGTGGGAGGGTGAGCTTGTCAGCTCTGGGGAGGCAGAGAAAGGTGAATTCCTGGGCCAGCCAACCTAGTGTGCTTGGCCAGTTCCAGGCCAGAGTCTAAAATAAGGTGGACGGCATTCCTGAGTATGACATCCTAACATCCTAGATTGTCCTCACAGGAGTACCTGAACACATGCACACTTGCACACACATGAACACACACACACACACACACACACACACACAGAAAGTATATCTCCTAGAAGAGGGTGGCTGGTTTAGCAGCAGCGTGGTGAAGGTGTCACCACTATGGCAGGGGTTAGGGACAGCACAGGGGGAACCTCACTGTGCATATGGAAAAGATGACATTTAATAACAGCTGACATTTTCTGCTCCTCACCGTGGCCCAGGCACCTTTAATAAATGCTTTTACAGACATTATTTTGCTTAATGCTTCCAATGGCACATAATTATCCTCACTCTACAGACACAGGGGCAGGCTTTGTTTATGAGATTCAGCTGGAGAATGTGGTCCTACACTCTGCGTGTTTGCGTGTGTGTGTGTGTGTGTGTGTGTGTGTGTGTGTGTATGTGTGCATACATATGTGCCATTTCAGGTGGCCATGGGGATCTCCCACTTGCATGGCCTTTTCCCTCAGCCCTGGTAAGCCCTAACTATGAGGCCCTACAGCATGATAAAATTTCAAAGTATTTCCATGAATGTTGTCTCTTTCCAGCCTGGCATAGCCACCCTTGTTCTTGCCTTTTTGTTGAGTGGACTGAGCAGCTTGGACCGGTTGAGCGCCAACCTATGGGAGGCTGCACTTTGGAACAGTTACTTTGGGCTCAGTGAGATAGGGACACAATTGTATGCATCTTAGTCATTTCTGTGTATGCTAGCTGTTTCAGCATAGGAATGATTTCTAGGAATATTCCTACCATGTATCATTTAGAGGGGTCCTATGAAGCGCAGAGCCTGGGTCCCATATTGAGACAAATGACTCCTAAGCTCCCAGTACAGAAAGCAAGGGTAACAGAAGAAACACTAGCACTAAGCCAGAGCTAGTCTGTGACAAATTGTCTTAATCATGTCACAGGCAATTGTCCTTGGACAATTCTGTTTTTATGAATGTCCAGTCAAGACAGAAGTTTGTGTGGATACATTTGTATCTTATGTACCACGTACACCATTCACTTTTCTAATGGAGCTTTTTCAAGTAGAATTGATCACAACTCCTGAGTTCTCAAGGTCCAGGCATGGAGTAGTCTTGCAAACAGAATTTGTATCTGTGTTTGGTGCAGCCTGATTCCCAATAAAACCTTCTTGACCAACCATGCCAGACGAGATGGTGGAATTACATTTCTGTTCACTCTCTGTAAAAACGTGCCATAAAATGGTCCTGTGAAGAAGCAATCTCGGAGCATGCATCTCCCACATATAGGGAAAAAAAAAACAGGAATCCTAGATGGGGAGTCAAGCAGCTAATTAACAGAAATAGTGTTAAGTTTCTGAGCATGCCATTTGCCATCACTGTTAGCTATCTTAATATTGACAGTGTGTTGTGATATATTCTCTTTCTCATTTGCATCTGGTTTGATATTTGTCATTTTGCATTTTTCCCTCTATGGGGCTCTTCCAGAAGATGTAAGCTTCAGGTCCATCAGGACCTGTTGGTCGGAAGGTCCTTCCTGATTTGTACCCATGCTTGTGGGCACAGTCGATTGATGCTCCTTCTCTTTGTCTCCAATTCTGGTGACAAAATCCACACTAATAATAATTTCAGCCCAGTTTTTTTTTCTTTAGGACAAGTACTCTTTGAACTAAAATCTCATTGAGCTCCGATTTATAACCCCCAGACCTGTACCTCCCAACCCTCTAAAAAGAGAGACGCACTCCTCCATAACAGCACTACCATGGCTCCCTTGCAGACCAGCCCTCACTACATCTTTGCTCCCTGAGTGAGAGGCAGAAAAAGCCGAAGTTTCTCTTTGGCCTTGGTGACATCCCTGAGGTCAGCTTGCTTTATCAGAGGAGGTGTAAAGCCCTCCAGTGTTAGGCAGTCAGCGAGCTTTGGGAATACCCATATGGACTGTCAACCTAGTTCACAGTCAGATGGGAGAAGCAAAAGTCCCTTTACTGCAACAAGATAGTCAAGACCAGCCAAGGGCCCTGAACCCAACCTGGCTTTTTAGGAGGCCTCCTGAGAGAAGTGACAGAGCAGATGGGTCCTGGAGGTCAAGAAAGCTCTCTCAGGTGACAAGAAGCGGCCACTGTTGGATAATAAAGTACTGTTGGTGCTTTGTATTTGTTAACTAAGCGCCCCTCAAGATTCTTACTGTTTAAGAGCCAACTGTCCTGAACTCCAGGTGTTGCTGTTTAACCTTGCCTAGGAAATTATTCTTGATTGGCTGATTAAAAGGCCTAAACCTGGGCAGGGCAGAATGAGGTAGGTGTGGCCAAAGTTCAAGGGCTCTGGGAGAGAAGAGAGGAGGAAGGAGGAAGCCGCATGATTAGATGAAGGGAGAACCACATGGACTGGGAGAAAGGACTCTGAGAATGGTATGGAAAGAAACATCAAAATGAATATATATATGCAAGTATTTATAAGATTCTGGGTGGAAGGTAGCCCAGAAAGGAATGGTTAAGGCGGATGGCATGGAGTGGGGGCCGGAAGATGTGAGACGGCATGGGTGGAATATCTGCCCAGCCCAAGGTAAATAAGGCAATTATAAAATCTAACAGGCATCTATGTCTTATTGATTGTAATAGCAGGTTAGGTAATAGAGCCGTAATAATTATAGGGCTAGTAATAAACATTATTAGCAAGACAGCACAACAAGCCACTGCCCGTCATACTCATGTATTCTAGAGATGTCTCAGCCCGACACTAATCCAGGTAGTTCTGGGAAGAGAACTTAAAGTCCCTCATCAGCTGATCTTCAATTCAACAAGGGAGAAAAGCCAAGGGTGGACCTGGCCTGATCAGCTAAGGACTTTGAAGGAAGTACTTAGCTCAAAGATGCCAAAAAGGGACTGGCTTTACACGGTCCCCAATGCCATCCTCCTCCCATCCATTCTTAGCTTCTCCCCCTGGAGCAAGGTTCGCTTACCCTAAAGGATTCTGCTTCCTCCCCACCTACTTCATACTCTCCGAAGTCAACTTACACAACAGCATAAGCTGACTTATTAGGATAGATTTATTACCTGTGTATCTCCCATTGGCTGTGCCTATTAAGCCCCAACTGATCAAAAGGATGATGACAAAACAGGGCAGTGCCAAAAGCTGACAGTGACCGAGGACTTTTCCCATCACTGATGGGGTGCTCAGCATCTCTCATTGTTCCCACATGTTCAGCTAAAAATATTAAAGGAAGGAAAGGATGTTGTGCTTTTTTTTTTCTTACAGATGGGATAACAGAGGCATGAAGAGACCAGAGAACTTTGCATGTAACCAGTTGGTCTCTGGGCCAGGTCTGTCACTATCTCCTGGAAGCCTGGACCTCACATCTAGCATCAGGCCACTAGAGTGACAGAGATGTGATCACTGTTCCTGCAGTAGGGGAACCTGAGAAGGCCAGAACATTTGAGTGCTTAAAGTGGAAACAGATGGGTAGTGAAATGAGTGATGACATGTGTTTAGACATGTCTTAACTACCCTGTGTACTAGACTGCTTTCCCACAGGTGAAGCAGGCAGGCAAGGACTGAGTGCAGAACACACTGCCATCAGAAGGAAGGCACACGGATGTTGACCATGACATCTGACGTCTGTCTTTCCTAGGGATGTATGGGCAGTTCAAGGCTCCTGGAGAAACCTCATCAGTGGCTTAACCTTTGAGATTTCACAGGCAAGAAGAGGCGAATCTCCTCTTCTTGTACGTAACAATGTAACTTACCCCAAGGATGAAGAGGTAGCTTTGTTCTTTGGCTCAAGATGTGCTGCTGATTGGGAAGATACAAGGAAAAGATCTTGGTGTCCATGAAGACCTTAGAAATAGTGATAATAACAGCAATATTTTCACTTCCTTCAGATCTTTAAAATGTTATTTGGTGTGTGTGTGTGTGTGTGTGTGTGTGTGTGTGTGTGTGTATGCATGTATGCATGTTGGGGAGGCATGCACATATAGCTTAGGTGTGGAGATCAGAGGGCAACTTGTGGTAGTCAGTGTCTCCTTCCACCATGTTAAATCCGGGAATCAAACTCAGGTCATTAGGCTTGGTAATAGGTGCCTTTACCAGCTGAACCGTCTCACTGACTCAGTGTTTAAGGGGACACGTTACTATAATTATTCTCACTTTATGAATGGGAGAACTGAGGGTGGGAAGGGATTGGTAGTAGATCTCGCAGCTGGCAGTTTGAGCTGGTCTTGGCCTTCAGAGCCTCTAGACCTTTCTCTATTACACCACGATGTCCCTGTAGACTTGCCTCTTGGCAAGGGTGACGTCCCTCCATTCCTGGCTTGATTTTTCCACTGATAATACCAGAACGTGTCATTTCATCTAGAGGGGTGGAGGGAAGGGAGGAGGAGGGGGAGCAGTCCAATTGCATCAGAGAGATAATAATGAATTTGCACCAGTGAGGGTCAAAATATGGTGATTAATCATATTCCATCCAAGAAGCAGGCATTTTTGGGCTGCCAGTCAGAAGAAAATATTTGGAAGCCCAAATCTGAAAACTGTCACAACCAGTGTTTTGAATTCATAGATGTTTTGGGTGCTTGTGTAATACCTTATGTTTTTCATTTAGAGAGGAGAGAATATCTGTCTTTGGAAACCACAGAAGCTTAGGAAAACACTCTTGCCACCATTCAGCTCTGAGCCCAGTGGGCTGGGCTGTGTGACATGAGACAAAGGTGTTCCATCAGGAGTCTGTGCTCCCACCAGGAGCAAGGGCTCAAGAACTCAGTTCCTACTAGTCTCCCATATCCTCTCTTCCCAGCCTGGTGCTCTCTGGCAAACCCACATCCACGCACCTGCTTTCAGAATCTGCAAAACGAGATGTAGCTCCAGAGTCTAAGCTGCCAGGGAGTCGTGTCAGATCATACATCTTGCAAGGCTCAGAGCAAGAGTCAGGACAGAGGTGGTGTTCCTGTCCTTCCTGTAGCCATTGACACAACAAACAAAAGCACCCTCCACACAGTGTGTGTCACTTAGAATCCCAAACTGCCTCTACCAGCCAGCAGCCTCCTCATCCCGCCACAGTGAAATGAGGCGTTGGACGGGCGGTCTTCATTGACTGCTGATGTGTCAGAGGCTGTGTTAAGCAGCTAATGCAGTTTATCATTTGATCTTCTCAGAAAAAAAAACAAAAAAACAAAAAAAAACATGATATATTTGTTCATGAAGGTGCTTGAGGGCTCAAGCTCCAAAGTGTTAATGCAGTTATCTCTAGATGCTGTCATGGGATTCCAGATGATGTTGATGACTATGAGGATGATGATAGTGGTGATGATGGTGATGATGATTGTGGTGATAGTGGTGGTGATGATAGTGATAATTATGATTTTCCTCCCTATAATTTTACACATGTTATTTATTTATTTATATATATATTTATTTGTTTGTTTGTTTATTTATTTATTTATATCTTAGCATTATTTTTTGAGATAGGGTCTCAGGTAGCCCATACAGGCCTCAAACTTAATATATGGCCATGGAGGGCCTTAATCTCTTGATCCTCTTGCCTCCCCAAAGTTCTGTGGATATAGGCATGCATCACCACAACTGCCTCTTTCATTTTTTTAAGGATTATTTTTCAGAAATGTATACTGCCTTACATAAGAAAGTCTTGTAGTTTTCTATTATTATTATTATTATTTGGTCTTTTTTAATTCTTTGTTTTTGTTTTTCAAAACAGGGCTTCTCTGTGTAGACTTGGCTGTCCTGGACTTGCCTTGTTCAAGCTGGCCTCAAACTCACAGGGATCCACCCGCCTCTGCCTTCCTGAGAACCACGCCCATCTCTTTTTATTATATTTTAGGATTTATTTTTAATTCAGTGTGTGAACATGTGTCTGTGTGAGTGTGTGCCTGCTCATGCAGCTGCCCAAGTGGTCCAGAGGAGGCTGCCGGATTCCCATAGAGCTGGAGCAACAGGAAGTTGTGAGCTGCCTGCTGTGGGTGCTGAGACCTGAACTCGTGTCCTCCACAAGAACAGTCCATGCTCTTAGCAAGTGACTCATCGCTTCAGCTCCTGTTTTGAGTGTTTAAAGGAAATAAAATGACACACACCACAAAAACAAGATCTTTGTTTCTTTATGGACGCTCACGGTCTAAACAGCACTGATAAGGAAGAGGTGCACTCGGGCCTTTGGTGGTGAAAACAGAGCTGTAGCCTGGCTCCAGTGGTTTATTCCAGATCACCCAAGTGGCTTTAGAGAATCCTGCTTCTACACTCCGTAGGAAGCACTGTGTATTTACTGATATAAAATGTCCATGCTGAGGACACCATGCTGAGGACATTGATCAGACCTGGAGTCTGGTACTTGCTGGCATGTGGCCTTCCATGTGTCGTTGGTTTCTCAGAGTTCCCGTGTGTTGATAAAATTAAGACAATGAAGAATTTATGTTAGAATTGGGGATATTATCATCACCTAACAGCAGTCTGGGCTTCAAAGCTGGTGATGCTACTGTCATCATGTTATACAAATAACCCTGATGTTCCAAAAACAAAACAAAACAAAACAAAAAAAAGTTTGTCAACCTGTATTATGCAAGAGGCTAAAATTGGACCAAATGCTCATTTTCTGTGACTCTTAACTTTAACTCTCACACCAAACCCCATTTCCTCATTATTTTATGCGTTCATCTGGCCCTGATGACACATGCCTTGCTCTAGAACTGCTTTTGTGGAAAGCAGTGCAGCAGGTGAAGCAGGAGCAAGCCAAGTAGCAATGTGGAAATGCTGGGCGTGTACCACAGGGCACGCAGATCAGGCAAGGGCTGTGAGAACTGGGGCATTTGTCAACTGCTGAAGACTGTCTCTTCCCACCCACACCTAGCCCAGCATCCAGCATGTCAAACACGAGAAATTTACTGCATAGGTCAGGCAACATTTTTCAGTAGAGTAACGCCTGAGCTGGGTCTTAAATGCTGAGACAAGAAGTAGGAATGGGATGATAGAAACAGACTCTCCCCCCAGGCAGAAGTTAGAGTGTGTGCAGGGGCAGGCAGGCAGGGGGAGTGTTAGGAAAGCACGGAGACATTTGTGTAGGGGAAGAGGAGGCTCATTGCAGGTGCCATCCCGAGAGTGAACCTCAGTGGCAGCGCGAATTTGCTTGGGTAAACAGATAGGGTCCTGTTATTGTTGTGTCTTGCTTCCTCGATGTGTCTGCATTATAGATTTCTCTTATAATTGTTGTTATGGCTTTAGATTTATGTCTACTTTTGTTGGTTCATGATTGATCATTAGTAAGCAAGCATATGCATGCTGACGTGAGGCTCAGCTCAGTGCAGTACATTATTGATGGATCCATTCATTCATGCCACAGATACTTTATTCTGATAAATGCTAATTGCAGCTCAGAGTGCCTCACCGAGGTAATTTGCTGAAGCATGAGTTTGACTTTCCCTGGTTCTATTGGTCTGCATGCAGAGGCTGTTTGGAGACTTGATGTGTGCTCTTTCTGCTCTGAGTGTGTGCTTCTGGGCTTTGAGGACCCTGTTCAGTGTTGGCAGCTGAAAGGAGTTTGGGTTTCACCATCACATTTCGGCAGAGTTGCACCTCACAGCTGTGTCTCTCCTTCTCAGCCCACCACAACCGGCAGCTCTGCAACCACAGCCTGGCTGAACAGGGTGGAGAGATGAGGCAGAGTCACACATGGGGGAGAAGGAGAAATCCGAGCCGCAGAGAAGGAGAGGGAGCAGATGAGAGAGAGAGAGAGAGAGAGAGAGAGAGAGAGATGCCTGCAGAAGGTGTCAGCCAAGGAGGAGGGAGGCAGGGCTCGAAGCAGCCAGCGGGTGACAGAGTGGGGAGAGGAGAAACAGGTTTTCTCAACACAGGAAGGAAGAAAATGGAGCAGGTGGGGAGAGGGTTAGAGAGAGGAGAAGGAAAAGAGAAAGAGCGAGGTACAGAAGTTAAACCTGGAAGACGATGGGATGTGAAGTAGGGGGCAGAAGGGGAACATAGGAGGGGTAGAAAAGGGATACAAGATGATTGTGGAGACAGTGCCCACAAAGGAATTCTGGGTCCGCAAAACATTGCAGAACGCTAGCCTGTATCCGGCTCTCCCATGTGACGAAGTGCCGTGTGTCAAAATATTCAGTGGTGACGCATGAATTAGCAAAGATGAATTTGTGTTTAAGGAATCTTGATGGAGCACCCCACGGCACAAATCAAAGCCATCAAGCAAGTGAAACCGTTCATCCGGCCAACACACACTCTGCACCTGCCTATGCGGAGTGCAGCGGCAAGCAGCTCAGGTTGGAATCCCAAAGGTAGGCCGGGGATTTTGTTTGCTTACTCACTGTTCGGTCTGTGTGTTCTGTGGAGGTTCAAGGAATAGTCCTCAGGGATGTACTGTAGGTTCCAGTTAAAGGTCATCATGTCCCAGAGTTTCTAACTATTAGCTTGAAGTGAGCCACCATCCCGGGCAAGTTAGGCGCACATCCTCATCTGATGTGCGTAGACACTGGTTCTTCAGAAGCAGGACCAGAGCAGCCCCACTCCCAGCTCTCTCTGCTGTTTACATGGGGCCAGGGCAAGGCTGAGTTGAGGATACTGTGCCTGGTATAGCTATGGGTCCTGGCCGTGTCATCAGGCAGATTCGTCAACAGGTGTTGGTTGGGGTGAGGAGATCTTAGGTGGGGCCCAATAGCTCTGTGCTGTTCAAGTTATTTCCTTTGTTCAAAGCCTTGTGCCTGAGCTTCTGCTTAGATTCCCCGATAGGATATGAGTCCTGCCCTGAACCACTGACGTGACGAAAGCCTTGACTTGCCATTTAATTCTCTTCTCTTTGTAGGTAGACGAGGTCCAGAAACTGTAGGCCTCGTCTGGGAGCTCTTATCTACCTCAGAAACATATTTGCATATCTAGATCTCTGTTCTGTTTCTTCTTCCCCTCCTTTGATGCTTAGCCCAGAATTGCTGAATTCTATTATGTGCCAGGTATAAGTTAAGCTTATGCTCCATTACCAGCTGGGGAGAGGGACGCTATTCATGATAGCCATACAATGGGCTCAGCCTAGGAATCCATGAACATATGGATGAAGAAAGAAGATGGAGTCTGACTCAGCTATGAAGAAGAGTGAAACTGTGTCATCTGCAGGAAATTGTATGGAACTACAAATCATAGAGAATAAAAGAATCAAACACAGAAACACAAATACTGTAGATTTCCCCCCCTCATATACAGAATCCAGATTTTCTCAACAAAGGTATGAAAGTAGAAAAGATCTATCTGGAGGCAAGACATGATCAGCAGAAGAAACGGGAGTGGGAAGAAGCAGTAAAGAGGGATGGAACACAAAGTACATTGTGTTACAGTGTCATGATGGAACCTATTATTTGGTACAAATGACATATTCTCATAAAATATAATATAGTCCATTCAATCTATTTCAACAAAACACCAAAAAAAAAAAAAAAAAACCCCACAAAAAACCCACATCTAAAAAAACCCATAAGTTTCTTTCTTAGAGCTCCAGAGGCTGGGAAAACCAATCAGGATGGAGGCAGCAGCACCTGCTACAGTAGCTCTCTATTTGTCTGCCCTGCTATATAGTCCTTTGGGGCTGAGAAAACAGAGCCTGTGGATTTGTGTGCTATAAAAATTTAATAATTCTGGAAGTTTGAAATTTCAAGATCAAGGTCCTGATACATTCAAGGCTTAGGAAAACCTGTTTCCTGGTTCACAGAAGGCCAAATTTGGCTACATTCTCATGAGGCAATAGGATGAAGGAGCCTTTGGGAGCCTTTCACATAAGGGCACTTATGCCATTGATGAGGGTTCTACCCTCATGAATTGATGGCCTCTCAAAGGCTCTCCCTCCTAATAACACCACCCCAGTGATTAGTTTTAGCATATGAATTTTTGGTGAACATAAAATGTAGGCCATCGCAGGATTTTAGATGATGATATTTCCCAAGGAGAAGAATAAGGGAGGAGGAAGCAGGTTCTGTGTACAGACAGCTACAACATGAGAATCCTACTGGCACAAAGAAACCCCTCTTTTTCTTGTCAGTCAGACACCATGAACAAGACTCAGGCCCTTTCTGGCTCTAAGTGTATCCTGCTGACCACTAGTGCTTGGTTCCACAAGCACCTGGAACTTTAATTTCCCAGCATGCCTTTGGACAGGGTTTCTGAGATAAGGACCCACTTTAATTTCCCAGCATGCCTTTGGACAGGGTTTCTGAGATGAGGACCCTTGAAATACCACAGCGGCTTCTTGAAGTGAACAGAGGCAGCCTGGTAGCTCCGCTGTGACATGACTCAGAAGCTGGGCTGGGGGAGACTATGACTACTACCATGTATGCTCGGACAGCTGGTACAGCAGACAGCCCAAGAGACTCTCTATCCGGCCTGCATGTGAGGTGTGCCCACAAAGGGTTGGCAGGATATTTTTCTCAGCCAGCCATGGCACTCACTCTGATCCACACTAACACTCGGCGGCACTGTTGAACCTCAGCCCAAAACAGCACCAAGAAAACAGCTTCTGCCTTGGCATTGGTTCTCTCAATGGCTGGATCATTAGTTTTCATTACTCAAATGTCCTGTACTTTGAATGATTCATAAAGAGGCCTCAGAAGCCCCATCGCCACAGCAGCGATTCGTCAGTGCTCTGTGATTTGCACGACCTGGGCTGACCCCAAAAACTCCTCTTCATTTCACCTTTTGACCGGCTGGACCCTTCCTGATTCCTAGACTAGAGTATCCTATTGGCTTTGTATTGCTGAGAGGCTCAAATCAGCTTGTACCATTTTCTTTACCAGACTGGGAGTCACCAGACATTAGGTCTTGTTTACACAGGATCCATCACACCTCCAGGAGAGGATGAGTCAGGATTGAGACCCAGGCTTGTTTACACCAGTATAGTTGATCTATTGACCTCACAGCTTGCCTCCTGAGTACAGGCTCCCAGCAAAGATCTCACTGAGGACAGCTGCTGATTCCCCTAGGAAGAGATGGGGGAACAACTCTCTTCATTTGCTTTATCCACCCACACAGGGGCTGCATCCTTCTATTTCCCTGACAATAAGAACCATCACTGTTGTTTGCTAACTAGGTCAACTATAGGGACTCTTTCCCATGGTATAAAAGTTTCTAGGGGTTGGTCTTAAGAAATAGTGTACTTAAAACACATCTCAGGGCCAGTGAGATGGTGGATAAAGGCACACACTGCCAGGCCTGACAACCTGAATTCTATTCCCAGGACCCATACGGTGGAAGAAAAGAACTGACTTCTCAAAGTTGTTCTCTGTTCCTTCATACATGTGTTTTGGTATGTTCAGCCCCACCCCCAAACATACACACAAACAAATCACACATACAAATAAATAAATACAATGTAAATTTTTTTTCTAAATACCTCAGCAGATTCTTATTATCATGAAAATTTAGGAGACTGAGGAGAATACAGTAAAAATACCTGACTTCAAACGAGCAACCATTTTTATCTTACTTCTTGGGAGTAATTATTATTCTCTGTATCTGTGGAGGAGAGGAAGCAGAGCAGAGCGAAGCATCTCTCTCAAGGCCTCACAGCCCCGTATGACTCCATAATCTGTCTCTGACTACCTGTTGAACCAACCCTCAAAGCAAAGAATCCCTCATGTTCATGTGCAGGAAAAATGAGCAATCACTTCAGTGGTGAGATTGAAAACCCTTCAGGAAAAGAAAGTTTGCAGTATAGGAGTAGTGGCTCAGAAGTCCCCTCTATCAGGAAGTGTTTCCATCCATCAAAATGTAACCCAAAGGACGGCCCTTGAACCCGGCATCATTCATTCAGACCTCTGGTGAATGAGCTAGTGACTGATTCTCTTGAGAGAAAGAGAAGAAAAACAAGGGGCTGTAACGTGGCAGGGGAGATGCACACTGATTGAGACAGTGTGCAGCATCTCCTCTGAGAGGCTGTGGGATTAAGACAGACCAGGAGACTCTTGTTCTTCAGCCCACAGTCTCTTCCGCATTCCCATCTATGCCCTACCTTAGATCTTAAAAGCAGCTTGATTTCTGAGCTAACATGACCTGTAAACGCCCATTCTACAGCATGATATTTATTCACTTTAACCGTTATTTTACGTGTTTATATCTGTACCTTGTTTTGCCCAATTCAGAATTTTAAATGCCTTCAAGATCGAGACAAGGTCATACCTGCCTTTGCAACCCTGCGACCCTGCGGTACTCAGAACACCCCCCAACTCCTGCTGATGCTCAGGAAATGTCACAAAGAATGTATCACCAGGTGGCTGGGACATCCCGAGATAACTTCCCAGACTTTAAAGCCCTTGGTCACCTGTTTGAAAGCAGTGCCTGGGGAATGTGGATAAAATGCAGCTTCTGGGGCCTGGAGAGATGGCTCAGCTGTAAAGAGTGCTTAGTGCTCTTGCAGAGAGTTAGAGTTCAGTTCCTAGCGTTTATGTCATGCACCTTAAAACCACCAGTGACTCCAGTTCCAGAGGGATCTCTGATACCCTCTTCCGGACCCCCTGGCCACCTACACTCACACATACACACATACTTTCCATGTTACTTGAAAAATAAATATTTTTTGAAAATTCAGATTCCAGTTAAGGATGTCTCAGTGAAGGTTGTGATGCTGCACGTCCAACTTGCTCCTACGTAATCCTGCTGCTGATCACACACAAGAAAAATGGAGGCTTAGAAGACTGCATGTCCTGTCTCTTGGTGATCTGATATTTCATAGGGAAAGTCAGCAGCTGGGTCCGTGTATCCCAGCATGCTCTTTTCTGTCTTGAACTTAGGCAGGCTACCTAAGTCAACATTGTGTGGACTTTGCGCTAATTAAAGAAAATCACTAGATGGGATTTGATTCAATCCAGTTTAACTCAATCACTGCGCCAGACCAAAGGACCAGTTGGCTGCATGGTTTTGCCCATTCGCTTTTTGACAACATCTCTGCTATCAGCCGCACACTTATTTTTGTCCCTAAATATTCTCCCACCAACTTATCAACTGTATTAGATAATTAAATACGAATGCTTCTGTTGTGTTATTACTTTATATGCGGTGGGCCTCTTCTGGCAGAAAGATGTCCCCATTTTGCTGAATGGAGTGGCTTTTTGTCTGTTTCCCCTGATAGATGTGGTGATCCCAGGCTTTTCTGCTCCCATCTCTCCTTTAATGATTTCCCAATGCTGATGTGGCAAGGTGCAGTTAGTGAATCAGGAATGCTCTAAATGGGTTAGCCAAGGGCTTGTGTCCATTGAAACACAGCTCTGAGGAAGTACAGAAACAGAACCTACGCTTGGGGTTCATTATCTCAGTTCTGAAAGCCAAGCAGTACACTGTCACGATCCACATGAGCAGCTCTGTTCTGCAGTTTCACCTCAGAGCTGCTGTCTGTCCTGGTACCATATGATGCTCTTAAAACTTTTTCTGTATGCTCCTTCTTCCTAAATCTTCTTATGGAAAAGAAAATGTGACCTGTGCTGGAGCAAAACACATTGCATGATCATGTTCTCACTTTGAGATTGAGCTGTTTGCCTAGAACAGACCATCATTCTAGTTCAGCACATTGACAAAGGATTTGGCATGTGCTATGTAAATCTCTCTCTCTCCCCCTCTCTCTCTTTCTCTCTCTCTCTCTCTGCTATCTAACAATCAATTATCTATCTATCCATCTATCAATTGACTATCAATTATCTATCTATCTATCTATCTATCTATCTATCTATCTATCATGACTTCCTATGGATGTGAAATGGAAGTGTTTGATTACCTCGGAATAAAGTTAATGGAAATAGAAATACAGAGCTGATAGAAGACTTAGCCAAAGGAATACATTTTCGAAAGAACACAACATAGCTTTTTGCATAGTTATCAAAAGCAAAAGGAACATTTGGCTGTGAGTATCCTGGTGATCAAAGCATAACAGACACTAGCATTAGTTGCATGATTAGCATTGGGCAGTGCATGTGACTTTCTCTCTACTCCTGGGTACATAGCTCTGAAAGCAGTTCCCCTCAAGAACACTTATTTAGGGTAGCAAGCAGCATCCTTTACAAATCTGAACGACTTTCCATGTATCTCTGTATGATTTCTTCTTTAATACACACTGACACCAAAATATTCAAGGGCAACTTAGATAAACAAACCCTCAACTCTAAGAGGAGAGTACTTAGAACTTCTGAGACGAACAGCTTGATAAAATGTTAAATACCATCACACAATTTTCTGCTTGTTAAATTAGAGGAGCTCATTGCCATCAAAATGCAGTGACAAGAAATGAAATACAACAAAGCAGTGAAGGTGGTGAAATGTGGTCAAAGCGATCTCTCAAGTTTCACCCTAATTTTATGTAAGGTGGGTACCACTGGGTGTGAGATGAACTGCAGAGTTGGATGTGAGATGAGCCACAGAGCTGTCTGAAGACAGAAAGCTTTGGATTCCACCTCCATTCCTAACACTTTATGTCTAAGGGACCCTGACAAGTTACTTGCCTCTTTTATCCATCACTCCTTTTAAGTAAGCATATATGTATGTATGTATGTGTGTGTGTATGTATGTATGTATATGTATGTATCAAATGATGTTTAACATTGTGTCTGGATAGTGTTGTCATCACAGTCAGGACTATCTATCTAATCGGACACTATTTATCAGTATAGTTCTAGAAATTACCCAGAATATTCACGGTGCAAGATGGTAGCTCCTAGTCACATGGCTATTAACATTCAAATGTGATAATCATGTCGTTAGATACACACTTAACCCTGCCTGTAAAGCACTCAGTAACTTCAGCTGCTGGGTGCTGGGTGAGAGAAATAAGAGCAGCTTTCCTAAGTTCTCACCATCACAGAGTTTCATGGGGGAGAGATGGCCTAGAACAGTGGTTCTCAACCTGGGGGTTGTGATCCCTTTCACAACCCTTTGTCTCCCCCAAAATATTTACATTTCGATTCACAACAGCAGAAAATTACAGTTATGAAGTAGCAATGGAAATAATTTTACGGTTGGAGGTCACCACAGTATGAGGAATTGTATTAAAGGGCTGCAGCACTAGGAAGGTTGAGAACCCTGGCCTAGAAGGGTGTGTAATCTGCACAGCACTTGAGTTCTTATTCACAGTACTGTTTCTTTCAGGCTAGCTGGCGTTGGTAAAGAGCAGACAACTGACAGTTCTTTGGAAAACTCTTGGAGGACAAGGGCCTCAGTTTTCCAAGTAAATCGGATCAGTGGTGTTTAAAACCAAACAGGTAGTGAAGCTCTGGAACACAGAAGGGGCTGGCCTTCCAAGCTGTCTGCCTCATACCAGCCTACAGGGAAGGTGTGGAAGGCAGACCGATGGGGCATCTCTAGGCAGTTGTAGGATTTCTCTGAACACTAGACCAGAGCCTACTCCAATAGCTAGAAGGCCTACAGAACCAGCTCCCAGTTTACCCTGAATTGTTTCCCAGTATATGCATCCATTCAGCCACACAAATACACATGTGTGTGGAGATGTAAGAATAAAAGCCCCTCCTTTATACAATATTTTAAGACAGGGAAAAACCCAAAAACTGTTCTTTTCCTGATTTTAATTAGAAACTTCTTCCATCGGGAGAAGTTTCCAGAAACAGAGCGAGGACCAAAGACAATAATTCAATGAAAATCTCAGTCTTGTCTACTATTGGCCTAGAAGCCAAGACTGTGCATGGCTGACTTTTCTGCTTTACATTCATTGTGCTCTCCAGATCTTTGAGAAATTCCTAACAATGAGCTGGAGCCTCATTAACAGCTTCCCTTCTTTCCCTTGACCTTGTTTGTAACCAGCTAACAATGGTTAATCTGTTCTTCTATACTCAGCAGTCAGAAAACACAGTAGAAAGAGGAATGTGCCTGCAGTCCAAGAGTCCTCCAGAATGGCTAAGAGTGGACCTCTGTAGGAACGGTTGGTAACTGTAGGAGAGAGTTACTAAACTCTGCATGGAAAGTGTGTGTGTGTGTGTGTGTGTGTGTGTGTGTGTGTGTGTGTAGGTGTATATGTATACCTACATGTGTATGCATATTTATGTGTATATGTGTATGTATGCTGCTATCTATGTACATGCATGTATGTGTATATGTGTATGTGTGTTTATATGTGTAATGTACATGTGTTTGTGTGTATAGTGTACATGTTTAGGTGTGTACTGTGTGTATGCATGTGTATATGCATATGTGTGTATGTGTGGGTAGCCGACACTAACGTGCACTTCCACATCACCAACCTTCCTAAATCGGGGTAACTACAGCATGCTCATGTTGAAAGGACCTTGAATACTCACTCCGTGCAAGGCACGACAGTTCACTATGGCTGATGAGCTTAGATAACTAATATTTAATGTTTACCACTGAAGGCAAAAGAATTGAAACAAGAAAATGACAGTCTTGACCAAGGCCAACACATTTTTTTTTTTTTGGAAAGAAAAATAAAGCATTGGCTTTGTATTTATCACAAGAACAGAAATCCCTTTCAACTGACAGAAATTCATTTCTCCTGCAAAGCCCCCAGTTTCCCCCACCTGCTTTCCACTCAGACCAACCCCACAAGAAGGAAGTGTTCCCTAGCTACCCAGCAGTAAGGAAGATAAAGGCTTGCAAACTCCACAAGTATGTTCTCCTAATTATCTGAACAGGCATTTTTTTTTTAACTCGGCAAACCATCTATTCAGATTAAACTCCAGTCCAGGAGCCTTTTATTTGAAGATTGTCAGTGAAGGGTGGAAAGGCACCTCTATTGTGTGATTTCCGCAGCTTTAATAACCCAAAGAGAAGCACTGAAAAAGATCCCAGTATTTGCATGTGAGTGATTTCTGTTAGGAAAGCTCTAAAAATATCCATAACAGCCCGTCTCCCTAGCCTTTCCCCTTGAAGCCAGCCTGAGACCGCTCTCTGTTTAACCAACCAGAATGTCTTGCTACAAGTCCCCTGTGATTACCCTCATGTCCCAGTGTCCATAAGACCTAAACAAATGAGTTTATCCAGTATATGGGGGCTTCAGCCCTGCTTAGCGCTAGGGATACACTTATCTATTTAATAACTGGTATTTGTCCAGACACTTAATTGCACCATCCTAAACACACAGAGAAACTCTTGAGGGGAGGTTGCTGAGATGAGACACGTGTTTGAAACTCTGCTCCTATAGGCCAGCCCCTTCTGCATGTGAGTCTCTGGGTTTGGGATTGGGAGCATGGTGGAAAGAACCCACTCGAAAGCGGCTACCCATTGGCTATGTTGCCTTTCATCAAGCAGAATCCACTGGTGAAGAAATGTGTTAATACTGTGGTTGAAAGAGCGAGCCTTGGAAGAAAGCGATGCTTTCAGGTTAGAGCACAGGAAGATGAAAGTCAAGAGACCCCACTTATGATCAGAGCTGCTTATCCATTTATGACTACCATAACTCTGCATCTTTAAGTAAATTAATCTTTAATTAAATTAGTTAAATCCTGGAATCCAAGAGCGAGTTGATTCAGATGGTTCAAGCCAGCCTGATGTCCTTAAAAATCCCTCTCACTTTCTAGCTGAAGCCCCTCAGCTCTTCCTAAGGCATTTGTACTCATGATGCAGAATCTCTGGGATAATATAGAAGCCCCATCCCTCAGCCTTTTACTTCTTATGATTCCTCTTGCTCTTGATCAATGCTTCTGATTTCCTTTAAAGGCCACCTTATGTTTTCAATTTTTCTCTAACTCTTGCAGAGTGACTTTGCAATCTCTTTCTCCCGCACTCCTTTCCTCCCTCCCTCCCTCCCTCCCTCCCTCCCTCCCTCCCTCTCTCTCTCTCTCTCTCTCTCTCTCTCTGCCTTATGATCTTGCCCTTGCCCTTGGGAACCTCTGCATGCAGGTGGCTGGTCAGTCTGCCATGCAAAGCCTACCAGGCTTTGTGATTGCCTGAGGGTCTCAGAGTCCTAGCCTTGGCGATTGTCCCAGGCGAAACCAGAGAAGAAGGTTTGTTCCATGGGTTCCCGAGTCTCCTTTTTAAAGGGTGGTAATAATATTTCCAGCAAAGATTCCCAGCTGCTACTCCTGAACCTCACCTCATTTCTCACTGGGCCTTTGGGGTCACAGAAACTAAAGTAGAGCTTAGAATTCAGTGAGTGTTAATGTCCTTGACCGACAGGTGCACTAAGTGACTGGCTATCCTCTTGCTATCGTTTTCTAGCTCTTAGATGGCAGAAGGAAGGACCTGGAAGCCAAGGGCCAGGCAAAAGAACACTGTTACTTGTATTTGGAGAGTGTAGATATCAACACACTAAACCTTCTCAAGGCCTGTGGAGGAAAAGCTACCTCGCTTTGGCTCTCAGTGCTTTCTATGCTCAGAAGAGCACCCAGCTCATTTGTATAATGTCACACCTACAGCATCCCTTGCAGCTAGTGCTGCATGGAAGATTATTTGTAAAAATACTGATTTTGTCCAAAGTCTTCACCCTGCCATGAACACTCACACACACACACAAATACACATGTATACACACAGAAACATATGTGTACACATACATGCATATAGTCTTGTTTGCACATAGCAACCAAGAGATCTTCCATGCAGACATTACTCATTATTTCATTACTCCCATAAAAGGGCCATTGTCTTCTGAGAAGGCACATCATCCACTTCTCACAGGGGCCATCTACCTGCAGGGACTCCCAGGTCCCATGAAACTCAGGAACATACTCTTCAATCATAGACACAGGAATGCACTATGCAGACCGGGAGTCAGCAAATACTTTTCTGGAAAGAGCCAGATGGTGACTATTTCAGGATACACAGGCCAGACAGTCTCTGCCACATGGATCCAGATCTGTTATTGAGGCACGAGAGTGGACACAGACAATACTGAGACAAAAAGAGTGTGGCTCCGGGCCAGCAAGAGTTCATTTCTGAATACTGAAATCTGAATTTGATGTAACTCTCACATGCCACCAAACAGGATTCTTTCTGTTTGTTTTCAACAGCTTAAGACTGTAAAGGAAGTGCTAAGCTGACAGGCTGCGCAGAAGTAAGCAGCTGGCTGGTATAGTCCATTGGCCAGTCAGCCAATTTGTGCTCTGTGTCAACCGGCTCTGAATGTCGTGTTCACAGAATGCTATTGGACCACATTAAGGGACATGCTTTAAAGAATGCTGTGATGAATTCTTAAATGTTACCAGAGCTGTTAGGATCAGGGAGTGGCTCCCAGCACCAGAGTAAGCTAGAAACACTCATCTTCAATAAACTAACAAATAAAACTTGCAACACACACACAGACACGTGAGCATGCATGCATGCAGATATTCAGTGGGGCCAGTCTGGGAAGAGAAACAAAGAGGTCCAGTGACCACCTACCCTGCCCCCACCAAGTTAATTTTCTTGGTCCCAAGATGAAGTTTAGGTTTAAATAGAAGGCAAGAGATTCGCATAGCTAAGCAGCCCGGGTTGAGAAGTAAATCCTCACCTACCACAATCACTCTCTCCCAGTCTGTCCTGCCAGGTGGTCTGACAAGTTGTCAGAACCGCATGAAATCTCTTTCTGAGAGACAAGTTCCCCTCCAGCTGACATCAGGCTCCCTGAATTTTCCATCTTCCAGCATGAGATTCTTGGAAAAACTCCAATTTCCTAGGGTCTACTGCTATAATAATAATCTGAGAGCCAAAGGGAGGCTGTCCTTAGAATATTTTCATTCTGGCCAAGATGGCTACAGATGCAAACCTCTCAGACCCCCTAAGACGCTGTTCTTCTCGTCTTCTGAGCACTGTACACTGGGAATTTGGGGTTCCCCGCAGCCCAGATGAGGAGTCACTCTTCTTCTGCCACACCCATCTCTCTCCTCTTTCTCCCCCGTCAGGGATTTGTCATCTGCGCTGATTCCAGCTGGAAGCTGCCTGCTCACAGTTCTGTGCACAAAGCTGTGTGTTTTAACAACAGCAATGGCATCTGTGGAACCCCCAAGATGCCATCTCATGCTTGCATCCTGTCACTACAGTGACAAACACTGCATCCTGAGCCTGAGAAATTGAGTTGATGGACTGATGGCAGTCTTCTCACTGAAAGAGGGAGCTGCCACCTGGCCAGCACATCTGTGTTGTTCTTAGCCCAGATGCAGCAATACCTCCCTTGCATCCCAGGGAAACATAGACCTGTGCTATCTGCCTTGAAGGCTGTTGAGGAGGGCCACACACTGGGTTGGTGTGCTCTTTGAGGAAGGCTCAGCTGTAGGTTGTTCAATCACAGTGCAGGCATTTGGAAAATTTCTTAGGAATATGCTGCCTGGAAGGCTGGGTGCTAGATGCTGCTGATACAAGGGCAGGGGTTAAACAACAGCCATGTCACTCACTCTGGGCTCAGTGGAAGAGACAAGGACATCACTGGTCAGTTATAGCATGAAGTGTAGACAGAGCAGAAGGATTGTCTCTCTCTCTCTCTCTACCTCTCAGTGTCTCTTCCTTTGCACCAAACTACTCAAAAGAATGCCACAAGATTCCCTACTTCTGCTTGTGGACACGCCTCTGTCATCACATTAATTAAAACCACCACAGACACATTAAACCACTGTGCTGTTCCCCACTTAAAGCCCACTCTTGACTGTGAGGCTCTCATACTGGAATCAGATCTAGAACCCTTTGGTGGCCACTGGGCTTAGCAATCCTTCTGGCTCACCTCTGCCCTCTTTTGTTTAGCTTAATATGATTTCTCATGGTCCGTGTTTTTCATGTTCTTCCCCCTCCCCATCTGGAATCAAAAGACCACATCAAAGTACTGGCTTGTCTGTATGTTATGGCATGAGTGATTTAAGGAACATAGTCCATTTCTTGGCACCTCAGTTTTTGTACTGTGCAATGGACATAACAACAGTGCCCCCATCCTATGGATACTGAGAAGATTAACAAGACAGTATCACATACAAAGGGTCTGGAAACCACCTGGCCAGAGGGGCAGTCACGGATGCCATTGTCATTAGGAATATATCACCTTCTGGTCACAGCCTGAAAGCCTCCTCTCAAGAGAAGTCTTCCTGATGCAATCTGAGGAAAGACCCTTTTATATTGTACAACAGTGCCTCGTATTTTCTAAGTCACTCATCACAAATGGCCAGCATGCAGTCACATGCCTGACTCTGAAAGCTGGTCCACGCACTGGCTGTGTTCCCATTTTCTGTGCCTGTGGAATTCCTGACAGGACTGACATACTGAAAAGACATATGGCCCCTATGGGCAAGGCACACCGAAAGGATGCTTAGGCTAATGCCGAGGTGGTGATGATCAAGATGGCAAGATGTGTGGTCCCCCTCCCTTTCTCCCTATCTCTCCTCTTTGTCCATCTCACTAGATTTTGTATATTATTTTAGAACAACTTTGACTTCAGGGCAAAATCCAGCAGAAGGTGCAGCCTCTCACTCCACCCTCATGTGGCCTCTCTGGCATCCCTCATCACCATAGTTCCTTCTTATTCCTTTTGATCCTGTGTTGATGCATCATTATCCCCCAAAGCCCACGGCTCACACCAACCATCACATTCTTTGGAATTGGGCAAATACACAATGACATGTACTGACCACCACGGTAGCAGAGGAGTTAGTTTTAATTCCCTAAAAATGCTCTGGGCTCCATCTGTTCACCCCCCCATTCCCACTCCTGGGCAACCACTGACCTTTGGCCTCTCTGGGACGTTTTGACCTTATGTCTGATCTACGTTGTACAGTCTGAAGCAAGTGCGCTGCTTCTGCAGATTGGTGTCTTTCGTTGAGTAATATGTGTTTACGTTGCCTCCAGGCCTTTTCATGTCTTGATAACGCGCCCGTTTTTGGTGTTGCGTAATACTCCGGTACCTAGATTATACCACCAGTTATTGAGCCCTTCGTCTACCGAAGGTCATTTTGTTTGTTTTTAGATTTGGTAATTATGAATAAAGCGTCTGTAAGCATGGTACAGAGCTTTAGATGGACAGATGCTTTCTATTCCTTTGATAAGAAGGAGCATGAGCGCTAGTTCGTTAGTATGATTACATTTAGTTTCACAAGAAACTACTCACTTGCCTTCCAAAGCTGTTGAGTCATTTTGCAATTTTGCATCCTTAACGTCGATTCGTGGGCATTGCTTTGGCTCTGTACCCTTGCCAGCGTTTGGTGTTGCCAGTGTTATGACCTAGAGATTAGAAGAGGTGTGCATGGTATCTGTTATTGTTTCACTTTTGATTTTCTGACGACGTGACATGGAATGTTTTCTGTATACTTATTTTCTGCTTTTTTTGTGGGGGGGGAGGCTGGTCATTGAGACCCTGGCCCCCACTTCTGGTCTGAATCATAGCACAGGATGTATTCGGAGTTGAGTGAAAATGGAGGCAAAGGACACCAAGGTGACACGGCAGTCTCTCAACCATAGAGGAGGGAATCTGTCTGCGGCCCAGATTTCCAGGTATCTCTCACACACACACCTTTGAATATCACTGCAGATGCCTTGCTCTGGGTTGAATGATTCAGTGCCTTTCCTAGAGCTACTTTGGGTAAAGGGAAGACAGGAGTAGAGGGCATGGATATAAAAAGGACATGAACCTAATGTTTCTTCTTTCCTTTTCTGGTTATAAGTATATATCCCTTATACACAGAACTTGTGAGTGGACATGAACACAGTCTTCTCAAATGCTGAGAGCTGACATCCTTCAGAAGTTTGAAGAGTACCGCAGAGAACCCATTCCAGGGCCGGGGATCTGCCTCAGTTGGCAGAGTGCTTGTCTGGCATGCAAGAAACCCTTGGTCAAGCCCCAGGACTGGATAAACTGAGCATTTCATGGTAACACACAGTTCTGATCCCAGCTCTGGGGAAGTGGAGGCAAGAGGGTCAGGAGATCACAATCATTTTAGACTACACAGTGAGTTCAAGCCATTCTGGGTTTCACTAAACCTGTCTCAAAATAAAACAACTTAAGCACAAAGGCTATGTGCAGTTTGAGGAAGAGATGGCAGCTCATACACCCTCGCTAGTGTGTCTGAGAACTTCATTCAGGGCATAAAGACTAATGACTAGTTTGCTGCTTGTCCCTCTACTCCAAATTGCACACAGCAGGCATCACTAATTGATCACAGCGCACCTGCTGAACCTGACATCCATCTTGGAATTCCTTTTGCTAATTCCGCTAATACTGTTCCCACATGTACTTAGGAACGAAAGTCTTTTGGGGACCTCACCATCCTAGGGAGAAGAACCTCAGAGGAAGCAATGTCATGTTCTTTAAGTCTTTGCACTCATCAGTTTTTTAAAATTCTTACAGGCAAGTTAAATCTATGCTTTTTCCGAGAAAAATCACGTTCACGATCAAGGTTGTGAAATATTTTTAAAGCTCATTCACGGCTCATTAGGAGACAATTCACTGGGGCAAAGGGTAGAGAATGTTCTTGGCTTTAGAACAAACAGTACTAGGCTATTTCTGGAAGGGGGAGTGGCTTGAAATTTCAGGGAACTCAGAGGGGGGGCCTTTGCAGGGAAGGCTAAACCTGTCTGATTACTCTAGTGGTCCCCAAACCACACTGCACATTCAAGTCTCGCACAGAATTTAATCTTAGCAGTTGGGAGGTAGAGGCAGATGGATCTCTGTGGGATAAAAGAAAGACAGCCTGGTCTACATAGCAAGTTCCGGGTTAGCCAGGGCTACCTAGTGAGACCCTGCCTCAAAATATAAAACGAACAACCAAAAATGAACAAAAACAACAAACCCAACCCAAGTCAACGAACCAACCAACCAAACAAACAAAACCTAAACACCCTTTAAAATGAGAGTTCCAGGAGGAGACCCACTCAGAAAGTGGTGGGTATCAGAAGGCATGAGCAGCTCTCAAAGGTCCCAAGTGACTCCACTCTGCAGTCAGGTCTGGGAACACTGTTCGGGACACCACACTGCTTTACAACTGCCTGACTCATTTCTTAGCAAGGATGCCTCTAGACCTCATCTGTTTCCTACCACCCTTTAAACAGGTGTCATGACCTTGTGGTACAGAGAAAGGAACAAAGCCACAGAGGAATGAGTTAAAGTATCAAAGTTCCAGGGGTGGGGGCAACTTAGTCATGGGGTTTTCTGGTCCACAGCAAGAGGTGTTGCCGTGCTGGTGTAGGGAAAGGTAGAAGGACAGGAGAGTTCATATAAAAAGATAAAAAAGTATGTACTGAAGGAGTGATACGTGGCCTTCTTAGGAGCCTTGTGGGAGAGGTGGGGAAAGGATAGAAGGACCCAGAGGAAATAGGAGCTTCACAAGAATACCAACAGGCCAACCTACTTGGGCCCATGGGGTCCTGTGGAGACTGAAGCCCCAACCAAAGATCATGTATGGACTGGATCTAGGCCCCCTACACATATGTACCTGATGGGCAACTTGGTCTTCTTATGGGTTCCCTAGTAAGGGGAGCAGGCACTGTTTCTGACATGGACTCTGTTGCCTGCGTTTCAATCACTTCTGGCTAGTGAAGCCACCTTGCCAGGCCACTGTGGAAGAGGATGTGCTCAGTCCTGATACAATTTGAAGTGCTGGGGTGGGTTAGTTGGGGGGCTCTTCTTTCCTGAGGGGTAGGGGAGGGGCAGTGGGGAGAAAGGAGGAGAAAGGGACCAGGAGGAAAGGATGATGGGGACCACAATTGGGATGTAAAATGGACAACTAAATAAATAAAGTAAAAAGTTAAAAAAGTCACATCTTGGAAAAGACAGCTTCTCAATCACACACACACACACACACACACACACACACACACACAAAATCAACAACTCTGCTGCCCCAGTCTTAAGGCAGCCCAGGAATGTACCCACAGAGGGAAGCATGTGAAACACCAGCCTATATGAAAGAGAACAGATTCGTGTAACAATATTTTCACAGTCTGAGTCTCAAGGTTCAGCAGTTCATATAATGAGATTATTCCAACCTGGAGGCCAATTGGAAAAGCAATTACAGAACATTAAAGCCCCATTGCTTAACTCCTCGGCCCTGCCTACCTCATTCTCTGACCTGCATCCATCACCCTGACATCTTTGGTTTGAACTCTGGGCCGGTGAGAAGCTGGGTGCCTTGGTTCACAAGGATTGTAGAGATTTCCATGAGAGAAAGTCAGATAGAAGTTCACCCTTTGCTCAGTGATCATTTAAACAACTTCCCAGAAAGAAAGAAAAAAAATTGAATTACACAAATGCCTCCATGATCCAGATGTGAGCAAAATGGGTTTGCTGGCCATCTCATTTAAAACCCATCAGCTAATCGTAGTCAGTACCTACTGGTACTAGCCCAGGAGTGCTAAAAACTTGATGCTTCTGTTTTCCCTCCCCTTGTGTACTTTGTAGACATTGCTAATAGATTTCAGCACATATTCCTGAAGAACCTGTCCCAGTCCTCAATGAAGCAAGGGAATTTATTTATTTATTTACTTACTTATTTTCTTATTTATTTATTTACATATACTTGAGAACCTGAGGTCTGTTAAGAGCTGCCAGGGCACTTTCCATTAAGCTGAGGCTGGGAGAGGTGAAGAAACTTGCTTAAATCTACCCTGCAAGGAGGTGGTACAGCTGGAATCAAACTTCAAGTCCCAAATCCTAGTTCATGCTCTCTCTCACCTCCATTGCCTTGTACATGAGAATGTCTTCTTGCCTGGTTTACTCCTCATCCTTCCACCTCCAGTCTCAAGTAGCATTTGGGAAAAGCTACATAGCTACCATCCTCCACTCTGTGATAGTTAAGTATACAGGTTTCCCCTTTTTTTTCCATTCCAGCCTCATCCTGGACGAAACCTCCATTATCACACAAAAACCTTCACTACAAGGTTAAGCTTCTTACACAACAAGACAATATTGTAAAACATTAACTAGTATGTTTTTACTCCAGATAGGGAGTGGTGCTCTTGCCTCGCCTAGCCCCTCCAGTTGATCATAGGGAGGACGGCATCCTGTTCAGCTGCTCTTGAGGTTATGTCAGTCGTGACAGCAGTGCCATACAGGAGCAAATAGAGCCTTTTAACCTGCATCAGACGCCAGAAATCAACAAGACAGGAGCTCTGTGGGAAAGAGCTCTTGGAATGTCGAGATGGGGACATGGCCGAGTCTAAGTGGGCCGAGAGGCTCCATCGAGGCCATCTTTTTTGTTGTTGTTGTTGCCTGTCAAGGAGATGTGGGAGGAAGACTCAGAGAGAAGAGAATAATAAGATGCTGGTGAGCATCCTGGAGAGGCCAGAGGGATTGTCAGAGGGAGTACGTGCTCACTTCCAGGCTGGAGAGAGTTGCCTGGCAAAGAGAGCATGAGGCATTAATCAGTCCACGTCCCTCCAGTGTAGGGCAGCAGCAGGAGGGTGAATATGATGGACTCTGCAGACAGGAGGACCTGAGCCATTCCGTCAACACTTTAGGGTCCCATGGAGGCCTAGGGAAACTCCAGAAATAATTCATATGTTTTCTTTTCTGTCTCTTTTTTTTAATTTTGTATCAACGTTAATTTTATTTTTTTAATTCTTTATTAATTACACTTTATTCACTTTTATCATATGTTTTCAAGAAGGCCTTGGGGGTGACTGAGAGCTTTGGAGAGAGCCCCACATTACGGTTTGACTGGACAGGATCTACTGGATCAGGCTTAGGTCAGAATCTCTCTTCTTAGGATCCTTACCTGACTCTTTTCAAAGCCATTGTGCATTTCCTTCAAGCAACCTCTGGCTGAGCACAGGCCTTCCTAAGAGGATTTTTGGGACTTCCCAGTACTGCTCTTAACTGCCCCTCCCCACCACCCCCCTGATCGGGGAGGGGCTCTGGCCTCCAGAACTCAGAAGGGAAGAGTGATGGATTCCTGTATTCTTTCTAGCTGACACCAGAAGCAGAGATATACTTAATGGGCAAACCCTGAGAGTCCATCAGCTTGATACGGGACAGAGTGCTTTCCATGATGTTCCCACCTTGGGAATTCTGTATAAGACACTGACTATTGGATGGTCCTTGATATGCATGAGAAATTAGATGGGTAGAAAAGAGGAGGAGGAGAAACACAGAGAACCCCGAGCAAAGAGCTCAGGCTCAGGATATTAGTAATATCATTGGCCTGGAAGGAATTTACCCTCTTAAAAGCCAACTCGGCTGCAAATGTGGGCCTAACACAGTATAAGCTGGTATCCATTGTCCACAAAGACAGTCTCCAGATTTTGCTTTTGATAAAAAATACAACACCAAAGTATCAGCATGAAGGCCATGTCTTGTTTCTTCTTTTTATTTTTTATAATTTTTTGAAGTTTTAAAAAAGTTTTATTTATTTAGTTTAATGAGTGCTCTACCTGCATGTACACCTCCATGCCAGAAGAGGGCACCAGATTTCATTATAGATGGTTGTGAGCCAGCCTGTGGTTGCTGGGAATTGAACTCCAGACCTCTGGAAGAACAGACCCAAAGGCTGTGTTTTAGAGAGATGAAGGTGAGGTCCTCTGCTAGTGCTGAAGTGAGGAGTGAGAAGGAAGTCTTCACACTTGCCCTGTGCTGCATAGTTCTTATTTTTGGAGGTAGTATTATTAGAACAGTGGATAGTTCACAATCACCCTTTGCTACGAACCTCCTAGCTTTCTAAGACTGGATGTCTGGTAGGGCACTGGAGAGAGGTGGATAAAGGTCTTCATGGGGACTTTCTCTTGGCTTGCCTCTCACTGTCTCCAGCCTCACTTTCAAGCAGATGTAGGTTGACCCACAGGGCACGTTCAAAGGGGACTGTGGTAAAAAAACCAAAAACAAACAACAACAACAACAAAACCAAACCACATTGGGAATTAAGTAGAGAAACGAGACATTCCAAAATTTGAATGCAGACTTTTCTCTGACCCAAGGGTAGGAGAGCAAAGGGATGGGCTTTCCATCATGATAATTTCCTCCCAAGGGAGTGTATCTCTGAAGATACAGAGAGAGTTCATCTGTGGCTATGAGCCTCCCACTCCAACAAACCTCAAGTCTCTGTAAGAAGCCAACTCAGTTAAAGGGGCATTGTAGAGATGACAATGGTGGTAGTAGCGGTGGTGATGATGATGGTGATGGTGATGGTGGCAGTGGTGGTGTGTGTATGTGTGTGCAAGTGTGTGTGTGTGTGTGTGTGTGTGTGTGTGTGTGTGTGTATAAAAAGAAACTTCCAACTTTGGCTTCAAGTCCTCAGGGCTCTTAAGCAAATGTGAGGCAACAATACATCACTCTAAGGAGCATCTAATTTATTGATCGAATCCCATAAATGCCAGCTAACAAGGTTGCCACAAAATAATGTCCCTATAAAAGACCTAGATGGCTTCTCCTGTGGGAATAAGGGTAGATTCCAGCACTGTGCTTCTTCATTGGGTATGCAAATGGAAGGTGGTGGCATTCTGGAAAGTTCTACTACCTGCTGACTAAGCCAAAGTCGGTGGGAGGGTTTTACATACAGGGGCTTGAGTACGGCATGGAAATGTTAATTACTCATGGGCTTCTATGAGAATTTTCAGGGACCTTACATAGATACACACAAAAACATGTCAGACCCGTGTCTGTGCTGATGTTTTTTGGTGTGCTGATGTGAACTTTGTGCTCTGAGCTCCTTGACCGAATGTTTCCTGTTTATCTATGGGCTACCGTGGCCGGCACAAGTGCTTCATACATGCCAATCAAAAGGGAATTTAAGTTCATATGTGTTGCTGAGTCTCTGAGCTTTGCCTTAATGGTATATGTCAAAGTCATTGTGGGACCATGTGTGATACTGTGTTGTGGGTGAGTCTGAGTTTTAGGGAAGGTTTTTTTCAGAACCAGTAGTATGAATTGATTATGTGTATCTTCCCAGAGACTCTAGGCATCCTAAACATCCATTTCCAGCACTAAGTGTTTCCAGTTCCCCACAGGGACCTCAAGATCCCACATGGGCTTGCCACCTGACCACTCCTGAATACCACCCTGTGGCATTCACCTATAGTCAGTATACAGGCTCTGTTTGGTCTGAGCTGGGGGGGTATGGCTCTGCAGGCAGACACCAAATATCTCCTCATCCTGACTCTCCACCCATCGTTTGTGTTCACAAATGTCCCAGGCCATGGCTCCTTCATTCAGAAGTGTTCTGTTCATGCCTGGCCATGTCTCCTGGATCTGTTTTGGTTCTGCCCCCTGAAAAGGTCCTTGCTTGCCTCTCTTTGGAGGATGGGAATTCCATTTACCAAACTGACCCCCTTAGATAACCCTGGCTACTTCCAATCTTTTGACCCTTCTGCTCACCTGATACAAATATCAGGCATATCATTGTCACTTCTGTAGTTTATTGACTGTTTTGGTTTACTTTCCCCTCTGTTCTTTCTTTCCAGCTCTATAGAGAGATAGATCACTGGGAATGGAACTGCCCCTAAGACACTCCTACATCTCACTTTTCCAGAGGCCCACAAAGGAGTTGTGAGTCTGCTCTATTAAATTATTCATTCTACAGAATTTGTGTTTAGTGCTTCCGCAATGCCAGACCCAGGGCTAGAATCAATGTCCACTGTGAGAAATAGACATGGTCGATGCCACCAAAGTCCAATGGATGCTATCGCACAAAGAAAAACATATTTCATAGAGAAATGCTATCACATTGGGCTGTGGGACAGGATGGAGAGGACCCCAACACAGATGGAGGAGATGAGGGATGACTTCCAGAGCAGGTGATGAGGAGCTCCCCAAAGGACAGGGCTGTGCATGCGTGGGCAGATGGAAAAGCTTCTCTGATGAGCTTGGATAGGCTGCTTTCCAAGGTACCTGCTTCTACTTCAGAATGTTCCAAAGCACAGAAGTGTCAAAAAAAAAAAAAAAAAGTGGAGGTGGAGAGGAGATAGGTAACAAAAACCAGAAATCACTGAGGGGTAAATGAGTGAAATCCACACATTTTGTGTCCAACCTGTGGTGGCATGCTTAATTGTGTCACTATTCCAGTCACTCTCTTTGATGGGGGATTTGCCTCTACCACTTCTTCTGAGTATGAGAGGAAAGGGCCATCCATGTTCTCTACCTAGCAGCTGGAGAGGAGCAGTCTCTTCCTCCAGACCACCATTTTGCACCAGAAGCAAAATTCCCCATGGCCTGCACTCATGACAGGGCATCAAATGGCATCTCGGGCAGTGAGAGTATTAATGGGGCCTTTAACCAGTCTCTGAATTTGCTGAATCTTCATCTTCACTTGGAGCTAAATGAGGTTTGATTTTTAATTCACCTCACAGAGTCATAAAGCAAGCCAGAAACTGCAGCTTCTGATCAAACCAGCCTTTCGTAGGCTCTGCAAGCCTGTCCCTCAGCACCAGCTACTGAGTTGATGCTGGCCTGAGGGCAGCCTCCTTCCCACCCTCCCCTCCCCAGTGGGGGATGGTTCAACTGGGTTGCACCAGGAGCTTTGAGAATACTCATGCTCGGATCCCCTCCCAGAGAAACTGATGTCCTTGAACTCTGGGCACAAAGCTTCTCAGGAACTCTCCAGTGTTGTGGGTAACCGCTCAGAACCCCCATTCACAGCATGCACTTTTAGCTGAGAGGCTTGCCTCAAACCATGTGTGCTTTTGATACGAGCCTGATCTGATCTGCCTCTTTACTTTAACAAGGATTTATATGTTTTATTTGAGGTGGGTGGGAATCTGTACAGCCTCAGAATCTCTAGGGCTGAGTCTCTTCTGGTTCATGCTTTGCTCTTTCCCCTCCTCCTTCGGCTGTGCTGACTTGAGAGTAAGGAGACTGCTCACAGGTTAGATGGGTGTGGCTACCTACTTAGCAATGGCTTCCTTCTTGGAAGCAAGAATCGCCAAAGGAACACAAGGGAAACATCGGAGACAGAAAATTCCTGGTTCAAATTTTTGCCTAGATCCTCAGTCTTGGAAACTCTCTAAGCCTTTGTCAGTTTTCAATCTGTCAAATGTCAGATGTAACTAGTTATTTTATTTTATTTTATTTTTTTTTTTTTATGGTAAGCTCACCTAAAACTTAGTGACCTAACACATCACTAGAGCTGGTGAGATGGCCAGGTAGATACAAGCACTTTTTGTTTACTCAATCGGATCACTAGAACCTGCTTGGCAGAAAGAGAACCCACCACTGAGAGTTACCCTCTGACTGCTACGCATGGGCAGCCCCCACATACTCACATACAAAAAAGTAAACAAGCAAATGGATAAATGTAAAAACGTTTAACACAATACTATTTATTGCTTATATATTTGTATTACAATATTTATTTTACTTATGAACCCAGAAGTTTGGCAGGACTTGCAGGACTGTCCCATCTCTGCTCTGCCCAGTGGGGCACCCTGAAGGCTGTTGCATCGTCAGAAGCCTCTTTCATCCTCGTGCCTGGCACCCTGGAGCCAGGGTTAGAACACTGTGCCCTCTCTCATTTTCTATACATTGTCTTAAAGGTCTCAGTGCGTAAGCAAGCTACAGATGTCTCACTCCAGCCTCCAAGGGCACGTAGACCCCTCCACTTCATTCTTTTCAGGGCAGTCAGAAATGCCCTTTGGATTTAAGGACTGAGAAAACAAGGGCTTTGGAGGGTTTGGTGGAATTGGAAAATACTGCCGCTACTTTGGGAGAATATAATCTTCCAAGTGTGGATAGCAACATTCTACTATAAGAGACCATTTTGATGATTAAAAAGGCAACCTAGACTCTTCACCTAAAGCAATTAGCTTATATTATTAATAAACTGTTTGCATTATCATCTCATTGGCGTCCCATAACAACTCTATAAAGTAGATATTATGGCTTCATTTCACAGGACCACAAACTTGCTCTAGAAGCCATCTCGGCTTATTTGTGTGGTAAACTACAGGGGCCTGAATTTGACGTTCACAGTGGCTCTACAGTATCTGTAGCCAAATGAGGGAATCCTCTAGGAGCCATTTGGCAATTTCCGGGGGTACACACTTACAAATGGAGCAGAGGCTGGAGCGGTGTTACCGACATCTTGTGGGTCAAGCTTGGTTGAAGTGCAGCTAAGTGTGTTGCCCCTGTTTGGAGGGTACCCCTGCTGGAAAGTGCGATCTAACCCAAATGGTCAGTAGAGCTAAGAGGACAACTCTGACAGGCTCCTGTCTGCAAGCTTAGGAGAGCACTTTTCATAGTGTCAGGGGTTGGATCCCTGCCCTAGGATGGGTCTTTGGTTGGGGCCAGGCACTGGTTGGGTATCTCCCCAATCTTGGCTTTATTTGCTCTATCTTTATCCCTGTACATCTTGTAGGCAGGGAAATTTGGGGTCGAAGTTTTGTGTGTGGGTTAGTGTTCCCGTCCCTCTACGAGGAGACTATAGTCTAGTTAGAGGGTATCCTTTTCAGCCTCTGTGGCCTCTGCTACTAGGAGTTTCTGCTTAAATCCCCTTCATATCCAAGCCTACCCTGACTTAGGTCTCCAGCTTGTCATAGAGATACCCCTACCCTCAGTTTCTCTTTTCTCTACAGGCCTTCTATCCTCTTTCTCTCTCTCTCCTCATCTGATCTCCACCCTCTTAACTTTCTAAGCCCCCTTTCCTACTTTGTTCCCTCTCTTAAACCAGTACCTCTATCTATTCTGTCTCCCCTTCCAAGTGAGTTTTATACATCCTACCTTGGATCATCGACCAATTCATTTATTTTCTTTGGGTCTGTGCCTCATAGTATGCTTATTCTGTATTATATGGCTAAAATCCCCAGCAGTGCCTTAAAACAGATGCTGAGACTCACAGCCAAACATTTGGGAGATGAGTAGGGAGTCTTGTGGATGAGGGAGAGGAAAAAGAAAAAGACCTGGAGGTGACAGTAACTCCACAAGACCAACAGAGCCAACTAACCAGGGCCCAGAGGGGCTTTCTGATATGGAAGCATCAACCAAGGACCATGCATGAACAAGACCTAGGCTCCCTACAAAGATGTAGCCAATGGACAGCTGAGGCTTCATGTGGGTCCTCTAGTAAGGGAAGTGGGGACTGCATAGGACACACTTGCTAGCATTTTGATCACTTCCCTCTGGCAGGGCTGCCTTGCTAGGCCACAAGGAAAAAGGACAGACTCAGTCCCGATGCAATTTGATGAGCTGGGGTGGATGGGAAAGAGACCTCTCTTTTTCTGGGGAAGAGGCAAGGGGGGAGGGGACAGGGAGGAAGGCGAGCCTGGAAGGGGAGGAAGGATGGGGCTACAACCAGGATGTAAAGTGAAAAATAAATGAATAAATTTTTAAAAAGAAACTCCAGTTACCTCTAGATGGCGCTGCTACAATCGCAACCGTGCAATAATAGGTAACTTCTTGGTGCTGCTCCCACCTCCTCTGCCCATCACTTCACCCGCCACTCCAGTTTCTTTCCTAGAAAGCCCTCTGCCATCTATCTGCTCAAGTTTGGCATGAATCAGAACTTCTAGGACTCTGCATCCTTTCCCATGTTGTGTCTCTGCAAGGGGTCCAGGTCTGGGAGTGGAGCCTTTTACACTGGCTCATTGTTGGGGGATCTACCAGGCAGGTTCAGCTTTCCCTACGCAGAGCAACCATCGCTTGGGTAGAGAGGGAACCTATCGGGTCAAATGTTATAGGATAGGGGGAAAATGCTGTCTGAGGCTGGGTCCTGGCTGTTAGCCTCGCTTCTCAGTGTTTCCCCAAGCTGGAAGCTTTATCTCTCAGTTCCAAGAAGGAGGCCGCAAGAGGCTAGGTGGTAACCCTCGCTCGTATTTGTGCCCATACAATTTAGCCAGCAGTCAGGTGTGTGTTAAAAGCACTCCAAGTTGACCGTTAGCTTAAAGGTCATCCTCTCCTATTCTCTCAACTGCTCGTGGGCAAGCTGCCTAATGAACACAGCTCAGACCCATTAGAGTCTGGGCGGACGCTGGGTGCAGCATGACGCCAGCCTTTGAGGGCTTTTAAGAAGGGTGAGGAAACTGTGACAATGGACGGGCGACCCATTCATGCTGAGACATAATTGCATTAATGCTTCTCACTGAGGTTGCTGTTCTGGATGTAACCAGGTCCTGGGGTGCCAAGCAGACCTTCTACTTCCACTGTGTCCACAACCACATGTGCTGTGCTAGTTTTATGTCAACTTGACATAGGCTAGAGTCCTTTTGGAAGATGGAATCTCAATTTAGAAAATGCCCCTACCAGACTGGCCTTTGAGTAAGACTGTGGTGCCTTTTCCTGATTGATGATAGGTGTGGGAGGGCCTGTCCTTGGGCTGGTGGTCCTGGGTCTTATAAGAAAATATCAAAAAACGTCAAATATGGTAAAGCAGAATAGGAGCGCGATGAGCATTGCTACCATTGTTTTGTCTGGTGACGAAGCTGTGGATGGTCTGGAAAGAGGGATTATTGGAGTCTCTAACATCTGGATTTGGAAAGCTAACAGTTATCAGTTAAGAACTTCTGCCTCTCAATTCCCATTGCCTTGTACTCTCAAGGAGCTCCAAATCTGTATCCCACCTGAGCCTTCTCAGGTAAGAGGCAGTGAGAGACCCTGAGCTGCCCAGTCTAAAAACCACTAGTCACATGTGGTCATTGAGGGCTTGAAATGTGGCTGATGAAACTGAGTGTCTGGATTTTAAGTTTTATCCTTTTAATCAATGTACATAAAATTAAAAAGCTGATGCTAGATGCACTTGTTGAGTGAATTAAAAAAAAGGTGTGTGTGTGTGAATATATGTCATGGATATGCAGGAACACACAGATGCCTGAGGAAGGTGTCAAATCCCTTAGAACTGGAATTAGAAGCAGGTGTGAGCCACCCAGCAGAGGACTCAAGCTTTCTGCAAGAACATGTTGCTAACCACTGAACTATTTCTCCAGCCTTTATTGGGTGATTCTTAGGGTGTCTGTAAACCTGCTGTTCCAAATGTCACTTTTATGAAGTCTCCAAGCACATCAGATATTTCCACTGAAAACTAAGATGAGCAGTGAACACACATCCAATTTTGAAGAGCAAGCACAAAATTGAATGCAAATGATCCCATTAATAATTTCTCTTGAGTTGACTGCATTCATCATTAGCTGAAATTGATTGCATGTTGACATATTTTGGATATGTTGGGTTAAATAAAATGTTACTAAAAGCGATTTTACTTTTTCTTACTTCATTTAATGTGACTATTAGAAAATATAAAATACGTATCTGGCTTGCATCATAATTCTGTTGGCTAACTATCTTTCACACAAGCGGCTTTGAACCTAGATCCCAGGCTGCCACTAATAGAGACCTAAACAGTTCTGCCTATATACCTGCAGTGAGCTTGAGAGCAAACCGTTTAGATGACCAAGGTAAGGAATTTGGCTGAGCCAGTTCTCTTGTGTTTGTGTGTTTTCCTTTGGGATTTAGTTGGGAGATGTGATTGCCTGACTCAGAGCATAATGGGTAGATTTGGATGCTTCTAGATCTTAGTCAAAAATGTTTCCTTAACCTCGATCCATTAAACATTTCTGAATTCTCTTAAACAGAGCATTTTGCTTTCCTTTTGCTGACTGTATACTGCTTTCTTACCACCCCACCTCCCAGTCATTTATCTTGCTTAGTTCACGGTCTGCATGGAGACAAGAGTTTTCGGTCTTACTTATTCAAAACATGTATCCAGCTGTGAGCAGAGCCTTCCCCTCAACGCCCTTCCATATGTGGAGAGCTACCTTTATGGCTTCCTCACAGCTTCTCCCAGTCTTTGATAGAATCAAAGCTCAGTTCATTTCTGAAGCCTTGGGCTTTCCGGGCTAGAGAACGTGGACAGGTTTAGGGAGCCCCAAGCATGCTCATCCCTCAGAGAAGAGTGTGCAGTAAGTGAAAGCAGAGACAACAGGTGTCTTGGCAAGTCAAACAAAGAACAGATGAGCCAGGCCCGTTTCCCAAGTCAAATTTGCACAAGGCTTTGTGATATTTAACCAAATGTGGAAAGAGATTAATACATCACCTATCAATGCCCAAGTCAGGTCGGAAACAGATCCATCAGCAAACTCATTTCCTCCTCAGGATTATCAGCCACCCTTGCTGTGAGGACTGATAAACAAGTCTGGCTGGCTTCATTCTTGTTCATTCTCTTATGGAAGAAAGTCCCCGAGAGGCTGCTAAGTCAATCAATTCTAAATCATCAATTTTCCCAGCAAGTAGCCCCCTACCTGGGGGCAAAGAGTTGGGTCTAGATACTTAGGTACTAGTTTTCCATCTTGCCAGAAGGTGGAGAAATACGGGAGACACATAGAATGGATGATTAGATAAAGCTGGGCTAGAATTCTGGACAGACCATTTACTAACCATCTATCAGACTTAGTTGCCACGACTCCCTGAGCTTCTGTTTTTATCATTTATATTAGGTATGATCATATCTACCACCTGCATTTGTTTACAGAAACAGAACCAAGCACGTAGCTAATGGTCCATAAACGGTAATTCAGTCCTCCAAGCTATGATTATAACACCCACAGTGTCTGTCAATGGTTGTCTTTGGAGCTCCTGGGAAAATTAAAATCGCCCATTCTCCATATTCTTCTTCTTCTTTTTAAAAATGTTTTCAGTGAGGTCCCTGAGGAAAATCTTTCCAGACTTTTCAACATTTCTATTTCCACCATACCAGGGGCATGAAGGTAACTGGCTCCCAGCTTCAGTGTCATGTGGGTGGGTCTGTGAAAGAAAAGGTGGAGACATGCCCATGTCCCAACATGGAAAACAGTTATTGTCATTCTTGCTTTTCATCCCTGTCCATTTTAAAGTGTGGTAGAAAGAAACAGACACAAGAAAGATGCTGCTGCTTATGGGGTCAAGTGAGCTAATCAAACAGCCTGGGACATGGGATGGGTGGATGTTAATCCTTTCTAGGCTCACCTAAACTTCGGGACGCTCTCTACCCCTGACCTGAATCACAGCAGGGTCAGATGCTGCTTTTGTGCAATGTCAGGGGTGGTTCTGTTGCAAATGTAATGGTTGAAATAGAACTCTTGATCAGAGATTTGCTCTTTGATTTTTAGCCGTGAATTAAAAGGTCATTTGCTAAAAAGAATTGAGTATGCTTCTGGTGCTTGCTTGAGCTGAGATATGGATAGATTCCATTTTAGTTCTGAATTCTACCAGTGATTTCTTAGCAACCTGGAGAAATGCTGGCTGTGCTTCCTGGAGACAATATTGATCCTCTATATTCTGATTTCCAGCAGCATGACTGCATTTATTCCTGCTTTTTATCATGGCTATAAGGGCTATTGAAATTAGCAACTACATGTCCTTCATTTTGAAGCCAGGGAATATAAAGAAGGGCATCTGAATGATCAAAAGAAACTGAGAGAAGGTTTCCATTAACCATCTTCAACAGACTTCAGTGTGTGTGTGTGTGTGTGTGTGTGTGTGTGTGTCATTAGCTATCACAAGGATGCATCATAGTCAGATTCAAATTTCAGTTCCCATACTTAGTTTCCACTTGAAATTGAACAACTCAAACAATGTCTTCAGTCCAATGTTGGTAATTGACAATAATAATGACATCTATGTGACAGAATTGGGGAGAACATTGACTAGGATGATGATGAGGCCTGTGTCTGTCTGTCTGTCTACCTATTTAAGAGTACAGTTTCTAGTACATGAGTCCTTAGTCAACACTTGCTACTGTCATTATATGATTCTGGAACTCGGCTAAATTTTCCAGTTGATCTCTTTGCATCCATTGCCTCCTTCCCTATAAAGTGTGACAGTAAATACTACACAGTTCAAAGAGCCCTGCTTTTGTGTCTCTAAGCAGCAAGCAGAGAAATCAGTATGAAAGGAGCCCAAAGCAATAGGCTGAATTTGACACTGGAAGTGTCACCTGAAAAGGACTGCTCCTTTTGTGTACAATATGAAAGAGAGGGGCACTAGAGGGTCCCTCTGATCAACAGAGAAGGCGATGCATCACCACTCCATTCTAAAGGAAAGGCTGACCAAGGAGTTTTACACCTGCGGAAGAAAGGCCCCAGTGTTCCCTCAGAGCTTCAGGACACACTCCGTACCAATTTCAGCCCTTAACACAGCTAATTAGAGTAGGGGACGGACGCTCTGTGCACCTCTCAAGACCCTCCATTTGCTCTGCCTGACCATTCACTGTCACCCTCTCTCTCCATCACCTCACTCTCCATCAGTTTTATAATCTTATAATATTCTTTGAGGGTTTCATAAACAGTGAATGATTACAAAAGAATAAAAGCTAACGTCCTCCGAAATTGCTGAGCCAAAAAGAGAGCAACAGAAGCACACTCCGGATTTCTGTTTCATTCGGAAAGTAGCTATATCCAAATACACTAGTGAGTGCTCATTCATTGGAGATGTGCTCTAGTCCTTTAAATAAAAAACTTCTAAGGTAAATTTCTGTTGTTCCCTCCACTTTAGTAATAGATATGTCTAATTAAATACTTGAAAGTCCATTTAATTTTTAATTCAGGAAGTCACTCATGATTGAGGCAATTTAAACAACTCAAGAAAAACCTCAAGCCTCAACAAAATTCCATTAAGTAAACGCATACCTTAATGATACATTAAGTAATGTTGAATTATGATGGGCCTCTGCAGAGGTGCCCAGCCCAGTCTGGTAATTCCCTTTGGGGAACCTAAGCTTTTAGCTTTTAATGATCAGATCAGCTGATTAGATGGACACTATGCAGTTAGCAAGATTATCATTCACTGTTCTGCCTGCAGAGAAAGAACATTTGCTTTGGGTGTCTTGAAGACACCGTGGTCCAGAAGAGATTGCAAAAGAACAGCCCCTTTTTTACTTCCCTCCTGAGCTTAGTATACTTTCATGGTATGTGAGGAAGAGGCAGAAAGGGCTCTCTTTCTTTGGGATGTCCAGTCTGTTTCTACAGTCTAACTACCAGCTCCCTAACCATGTTCAGGAGCCAGTAACACGAACTTGGTGAGTTTCTTTATGATCTCTGATTCCCTTGGTGAAGAGGGACTCATGGGGCTGGGAGAACAGTGATAACATAAGAGATTACCTAAGCTATTTTATTTACTTTACCAACAGGAAAAGGGCACAGATAAGAACATAATACACCCTCTCCCAGTATGCCAGAGCTAGCTAGGAGGAAAGAAAGAGAGGCAGTGTGAGTCACTGTCCTGATATTCATTCTTTCTGTTACATCTCATAGCTTCCATACTTCAAAGTACCACAGAGAGTGCAAAGTGGACTAGATGCATGGTTTGCTTGATTTTGATGACATAATGGTAGAATGGGAAGTATCAAGGATGCAAAAGGAGAGAATCCACTGAAATCGAAAGTACCCTCAGAGATGTCTGATGTGAACTCAATGGATAGGCAGAACAAACACACTTGAAGTAATTAGTCCAACATAAGACAGTATATAATTAGGTACTAAATTATGTGGCACATACAACAAAGCTAGCTTCACATGTTGAAAGAGCCTAGAAGATTTGTGAAGGGGTGGGCTCATAAAGTGGCTTTGAATCTTGTAAGCATAAGGGTGATTGAAGAGCTGGGGGAGGGGTACCTCTTCCCTGAGTTGGAAATCTCTATTAATAACAGCTTTGAGAAACTCACCGAAGATCCTCAAACCTTTTTATTTACAGAGTGTAAATAAAAGTTTACTCTTTGGGGTTGGCTTTGTTATCAAGAGAGGCTAGCCGAAATCCTTGCATAAAGAACACTGACTGAACAAGGAGACAGAAACAACACTTTTTTTTGCTAGGATTCACTTTAACCCCATGATATTAGGCTCTGTTACTCCCAAGAACCCTTATCTATTAAGGAAGCACCATAAGATGGCAATTCCTGCAGGCTTCTTTGTATAAAGCTATATTAAATCCTTACCTGCTCCTTTCTTCACATATAAAGGAACCTATATGCCCTCGATCCTGTAAGGCTCACCTGAAGAGTATGGTGACAGACTCCTATGACATCATTGGTGCCAGGATATGAAAAGAACTTCTGAAAACCTTTTAGGAATCATTGAGAGGTACTGTAATATAAACAAAATATGCAAGGATGAGGTAAGATCATTGTATGAAAGAATGAAACATGGGTAAAGGGCACATGACATTCTCAGTGCTTCCTTCTCTCCCAGTACATCTTAGCACGGATGGACATGTTGGGATGAACTACAATGGAACATGAAGATGATGACATAAGATGCCATAAAGTTGAGGGAAAGTGGAGAGAGAGACACTTGAGTGTTTCTTTCATACATCTTGGTGAAATGAATGCCCCTCTCATTCCACTTGTGATGTTTAATGGCCTCCTCTCTCAGCACTGGCAAGCAGTCGACAACAAAGGTCTGAAGACCGACAAGAAGAATGAGCTTTGTTATCTTTTCTCAAATTAGAGCTGAAAGGGGATTGGAAGTAAATCACCAGCCTCAAAGAACCAATGTCATGGACGGACAGACCTAGGGTATAAACTGTCTGCCTGAGAAACTGGGAATACAGAAACACAGTAGGACATGGATTATCCTTTTCCTACACCATGAGTTCCTGGGGTGTCTGTGTGGGTTATGTATTAACCTCCACGGATGGTTTGATTCTGTCTGTGACCTCACACATAAGCATCACAGAGAAGGACCTTCCTTGAGGAAGAGATCCTCCTGGTCAAGAACGGAATTCAGCATGAAGGGACTTGGTTAGCTCTCAGCCTCAGAGGTAGCGGCCACGCAGTTTGTTGGGTGCAAAGGAGGACAGCAGGTTAAAAAGGTCTGAAGCCATGCCTCTACCCCTACTCATCAGATGTTTAATCCATATGAAAATCATTATTTTAGATCATTAGGTATCCAACATTCAACCTAAAGCAGAAACCTGTTCTCAGAGACCCCTCAGGGATGGTCATGCCACTTAACCATATTCAGCAAGGGGACCTTAGCACATTTATATTCATAGACAGGTCTACAAGAGTGTTTCTTTTTAAAGTCCTATCTCACTTTCTTGAAAGATCTTGCTTAAATTAATCTGCAGTTTGCCCTGCAATTTTGTCTTAGCTTAGAGCCATTACAGCCCAGTGGCTCATTCTGTCTTGTAGGTCCCTCATCTTGTCACCTCTCTTGTACTGTTGGGTTCAAGACAGGACACTGGGTTAAAAGTTTGCACTCAGAATTTTCCCACTGGGCTTTTTAAAAACAGCACTCCCGTGTAAGTTTATTAATATCCCCCATGTGCTGCATGTGTCCTCAGAGGCCAGATGCAGATGTTAGAACTCCTGGAACTAGAGATACAGAGCCACCTGACTTATGGCTACTTGGAGCCAAACCTGGATATTCTGCAAGACATTTCTAATTTCTAATTATTCTCTCAAGACTTAATTTGTGGTAAAAGGAGAAGGGTGGCCTTCTATTCTAGGCATCAGTTTTCTGTTCTTGGAGCTGTCCTTGTTAGAGTAAAAGAAGACCTTCATCTGCTCTTGGCATGAGTATAATGGTGATATGAGTCCTGTTTGGGCTCCAAAGCAACTTTGTACACATGCCCTCTGCAACAGCTAACAATCTCCTATAGCTCCTCCTAGATGGAGTGAGAGCATACATTTGTATTTCAAAAGGAAACCTTTAAGAATTTGGCTGCTCATTTAAGGAACTACCCCAAATCCTGAACTATCATTTGAACATGTTGCATTACACTTCTCTTCTTCCCTAAGCTGGAGTTTGAGGACTTCCTCATTGCCTGCTACATCATAGGAGACATCAGCTAGAGATGCTGTGAGGTCATGACTGGATGGGTTCACTTGGCTCTCATGTGCATTCAAGTGTCTCATCAAACTCTAGGAATGTCCCATAATATCCACCAGGTCATAGACTTGGTTCAGGTGCAGCTCTGAGCTTGGTCAACGCTTAGGACAAACAGATTTCCCTTAAAAGGATGCCAGTTGTTTCTCTTCCTTTGGACAAGAACATCACTGAAAAGGCTTATAACATTGTGTATGTATCTATGCACACTAACATATATACACACATATTACATGTGTACAATCATTCAATTATATACACGTAATACAATATGTGTAATGCGTACATAAATGCTATATGTATTTAATTTTTTTCTCTGACTTACAGTGAAAGTGAGTTTCAGGAAAGTTTAGGCCAAAAGAAACCTCTCCTATGAAATGTGATTCAGAAGAGCAGTGGGTAGTTATGCTCATGTGTTCTCTCAGCCCCATTTGCATCCACATCAGACTCCTCCCTGCTGACAGTAAGCCTGTCTCTCTTAGGGATGCAGATGTAATTATCCTTTCACAAGTGCATGGCACACTGTCAGGATTCTGCTCTAGAAGACAGAAAAGGCCCAGAGAGGAGTTTGAATAGGAATGGGGATAAAAGGATGGGAGAACAAGGCTCCGTGTTTTGTTCTCTTGGAACCCTTTTCCTCTGAAGTTGTAAACTGTACTACACATCCCTCTCTAACCTCTTTTAAGGATTTTTTTTTCTTTTTCCAAGGGCTCAGGAGATTGTTCTGTGGGTTAAGTACATGCCATGCAATCAAGAGGATGTGAGTTCAGATATCTAGAATCTATGTAAACTGGGCACTTTGGAGTAGAGATAAGAGTATCCACAGACAGTCTGGCTGAGATGGTGAGCTCAAGATTCAGTGAAAAAAAAAACCTGTCTCATAAAATTAAGTGATGGAGCAACTTAGGACAGACATCCTAATGTCAACCTCTGACCTCCACTAATACCTAAAAAGGCTAATGCACTTACAAACATACACACAGCCCCCACACCCCAGAGATTACTTTTTTTTCTACCTCTGCCTTCTCTTTTCTTGTTACCTAAGTACTGCAGTAGGAGATGGGAGTCAGGAGAGACATAAGACATTTGGAGTGTATTGTTATTAGCAGAAAAGGAATAATTGTGGTTATTTCTCACCATCATCTCAACTCTTTTACAGATTTCTATTTCTAGTCCTTAAAAAAAAAAAGAGGACCCACCTAGACAGTTAAGGGTTTAGTTCCTTTATTCTCTGTATAGGCAGAAATAATACCTGTGAGTTTTTGGCCTAGATAGAGGGGCAATCAGAATAGAAATATAGCTGGTTTTGTGAGTTGGGGAAGATAGATGCTTCATAATTCCTGGCTTCTTGAATCATTGAGGATACTCCAGACATTGACAGAAGCCTGAAAATGCTAGAAATGCATAGATCCAGGGGCTTGAGTCACTGTGAGCAAGCAGAGGCTCTCATTGTGGCAGTGACTCAGTACAGAATTCTGAGGTTCTGGTTGACCAGAAAGCTTAAGGAGATGCAGTCTCTAAACCAGAGGTTCTCAACTTGTGGGTTGCGACCCCTTGGAGGGGGTTGAATGGCCCTTTCACAGGAATCGCCTAAGACCATTGGAAAACACAGATATTTACACAACAATTAGGAATTAGCAATAAGAACAATTTTATGGTTGGGGTCACCACAACATGAAGAACTGTATTAAAGGGTCACAACATTAAGAAGGCTGAGAACCAGTGCTCCAGAGAGTTGGAGATTAGTATATTGGGGAGCTCCACAAGCAAATTCAGGGAGAGCAAACCTGAGATTCAATGTTGTCAAACTGTATGATAGTCCACACCTGTAGTCAGAGGCAGGAGCAAAGATACCTTTGAGGCAATCCTGCTCTACAAAAAGAGTTATAAAGTCGACTGGCTATGTGGCAAGTTTGAAGTCAATCTGGGCTACGTGATAAGTTCAAGACCAGCCTAAGCTTCATGGGTCTGAGAGCAATCTGGGCTTTATGATGAGTTTGAGGTCAGTTTGAACTAAGTGCTCTTTATTTGCAAGCTTCCTCAAAGCCCTAGACCTTTATTACCAACAAAACTTAACCTTCATAACCACTTTAAAAATGCCGTGCTGATGACTACGCACCACCAAGAACACAAAGATGTAGGAGATGGAGAGGCCATTTACTTATCAAATGTTTCTGGTAAAATCCTAAGGACCTGAGTGCAGTCTCTAGAATCCATGCTCAATGAACTGGGTGTAGTGGCACCTGTTTGTCATCCCAGCGCTGGGGAGGCAGAGACCAGTGGATTTCTGGGGCTTGCTGGCCAGCCAGACTTCTTGCAGTCCTCAAGCCAGTAGACACTGCCTCAAAAATTAAGGCGAATGCCTTCTGAGGTTAACCTCTGCTTTTCACACGCGTGTTCACGCACATACGTGCACACGTGCACACATACATTTAAAAATGAAATCCTATGGGTTTTTTTTTTTCCAGTGTAATATGTTTTGTCATAGGACTCCATGTGCGGGGTGTGTGTGTGTGTGTGTGTGTTTTTTCAGGCCAATATACAGAATGTATTGCAATGTGTGAAACCTGAACTATATAGCAGAAACCTTTTGAAATGCATGTTCATTGGGAGGTATCTGTGCAATTTTTTTTTTTTTTGTGTGTGTGTGTGTATGTGTTTTGAGGTTGTGTTTTTATGGTAGAAGTTAGAAGTCATGCAGACATCTGTTGTAAGCATATGGCTAAACAAACTAAGGTGAAAGGAAATGATGGCCTATAGTGCAATACTTGGGAGAAACCAACAGGGAGCACATGTAGCAATGTGGCTAGACTGTAACAACGTGGAGTGAAACAGAAATCATGAGATTTTCAGTGGAATTGGTCAGTTAGGTACACACACGAAAGCCAAACATATTAGGATGGGATACTGCATCGGGAATCACGGTACAGAGACCAATAAGCCTGCCTGTCTCCACTAAAAGGCACCAAAAAGAGAGTTATGGTTGGCATTTGGATTCCCCTGAGACTTTCATATACCGAGAGAGCTGGGCTCAGAACTCTGATTTTCCCATCCCTGGACTCTCCATCTGTATTGTGATTCATTTATACAGAATTACATAAATAATACTCCCCCCCCACCAAATAACAACAAAAAGAATTGTTTATAAAAGGATGTTTAATTCTCTTTGACCAGAAGTGGGATTTTGGATGGGAAATTGTCCATTGTTCAAAAGACACAGCCTCCTGCAGGCAATGGGTATGAGAGCTGGCTTACCATTGCCTCAACTGGTGCACTGGCTTTGTAGAAGATGTGCTTGTCAACTTGATGATTTTGCTAATTAAAATAAAAACATCACGAGAATCTTTAAAAGGGAAGAGTAGAGAGAGCTAAAAGACCAAGATGTACTATCTCTAGTCCTCTGAAAGCTGCAACCAGATGGTCTGTGTTTTTCCGGTGCAGGGCTGTGTGTGTGTGTGTGTGTGTGTGAACAAGACATGTGTGAGTGAATCATGGGGGTCAGCAGCCAGAACTACATGTGCCCCATCATGTCATGGCTGTGGTTCCTGAAAGCAGCACCATGTTGAAAGTGGACAAGGTTCAGACAAAATCAAGCCTTCACCATTTGCATGGCTTCATCTACTAGAGTGGTTCTCAACCCATGGGTCGCGACCCCTTGAGCAAACTCTAATATATATAAATATAAAGACATATATATATATATATATAGTTTTAATCACAGGTCATTCACTTGTATCCCAGCCGTAGCCCCCTCTCTCTTTCCCTCCCAATCCCACCCTCCCTCATCTCTCTGTCCTCTTCCAAGTCCACTAATAGGGGAGGTCTTCCTCCTCTTCCACCTGACCCTAGCCTATCAGGTATCTTCAGGACTGTCTGCAATGTCCTTATCTGTGTCCTAGCAAAGCTGCTCCTCTCTCGTGGGGGGTAGGAGGAGGAGGAGATCAATGAGCCAGTCACTGAGTTCATGTCAGAAATAACCCTTGTCCCCCATACTAAGGAACTCACTTGGATACTAAGCTACCATGGGCTACATCCGAGCAGGGGTTTTAGGTTATATCCATGCATGGTCCTTTGTTGGAGAAACAGTCTCATAGAAGACCTCTGTGCCTTGATATATTTGGTTCTTGTAGAGCTCCTGTCCCCTCTAGGTCATACTATCACCCCTTTTTTCTCCCCCTGCACTCTGCTGAAGGTTTGGTTATTAGTCTCAGCATCTGCTTTGATACACTGCTAGGTAGAGTCTTTCAGATGCCCTGCGATAGGCACCTGTCCCATTACTTGTTTTCTCCTACTTCCAATGTCAATCCCCTTTGTCTTTCTAGGAGGACTGATCATCTTACCCCTGGTCCTCTTTCTTATTTATGTTCTTTAGGTGTGTACAGATTTTAGTATGTTTATCCTATCTTATAGGTCTAGTACCCACTTATAAGTGAGTATATACCATGTGTGTCTTTCTGCTCCTGTGATACCTCACTCAGGATGATCTTTTCTAGATCCCACCATTTGCCTGCAAATTTCATGATTTCCTTGTTTTTAATTGCTGAGTAGTATTCCATTGTGTAAAAGTACCACAATTTCTGTATCCATGCCTCCGTTGATGGACATCTGGGTTGTTTCCATGTTCTGGCTATTACAAATAAAGCTGCTACAAATACAGTTGAGCAAATGTCCTTGCTGTGTACTTGAGCATCTTTTGGAAATATGCCTAAGAGTGGTATAGCTGGATCTTGAGGAAGAGCTATTCCTAATTGTCTGAGAAAGCGCCAGATTGATTTCCAAAGTGGTTGTACAAGTTTTATTTCCCACCAGCAATGGAGGAGGGTTACCCTTTCTCCACAACATCTCCAAAATGTGTTATCACTTGAGTTTTTTATCTTATCCATTCTGATGGGTGTAAGGTGAAATCTCAGGGTCGTTTTGATTTGCATCTCTCTGATGGCTAAGGATGTTGAGCATCTGTTTAGGTGTTTCGCTGCCATTCTATAGTCTTCTACAGAGAATTCTCTGTTTAGCTCCGTACCTCATTTTTTAATTGAATTGCCTGAATTTTTGCCTTTTAACTTCTTTAGTTCTTTATGTATTCCAGATATCAGCTCTCTGTCAGATGTAGGGTTGGTGAAGATCCTTTCCCAATCTGTAGGCTGTCTGTTTTGTTCTGACAACAGTGTCCTTTGCTTTACAGAAGCTTCTCAGTTTCATGAGGTCCCATGTATTGATTGTTGCTCTTAGAGCCTGTGCTAATGGTGTTCTGTTCAGGAAGTTGTCTCCTGTGCCAATGAGTGCTAGGCTCTTCCTCTCTCTTTTTCTTCTAACCGATTTAGTGTATCTGGTTAACTCCAAAATTTTTACATTAATACTCATAACAGTAGCAGAATTACAGTTATAAAGTAATTACAAAAATAATTTTTCCTTTGGAGGCCACCACAACACAAGGAACTGTATTAAAGGGTTGCAGCATTAGGAGGGTTGAGAACCACTTCTCTCCAACAGCTTTCCGGGGTTGTTGGTGATTACAAAAACTACTTCAAATGATTACTTCAGAAAGTTTGACCCATTTGCCATGCCTGTGCCTGTGTAAGACCTTGTCATTCTTTCCAAATCATCCCAGCCTTTGTCAGCACCAACCTCTGTAGCCTTATGGTGGAAGCCCTGTGAGAATGTGGTTCAAGCCTGGCTTACCCATTTCTACAGCCACAGTCCCCCTCAATCCCCGTAACCACTCTTTCCCGTTAAAGCCCTTCTCCAGCTAGAACACATTTCACTGTGAAGTCAGGCTGGGACAGTGGAAGAGCTATCAGTGAACTACGGGTCTTATCCACGTGAATTCTGAACTTCCCGTCCTAAACACCTTCCAGGAAAGGTCCCTTTTTTTATGAGTCCGGTTTTACCGGAGAGCTTGAATTTTTTGTTTTGTTTTGAGTTTTAATTTACTTTTATTGTACGTATTTGTTTGTCTGAAGGTAAGCCTGTGTGCCGCATGCATGCAGTGCCCTGGAGGCCAGAACGGAATGCCCCCTGGAATTGGAGTTGCAGACTATTGTGAGCCAAGTGAGTGTTGGGAATTGAACCTGGGTCCTATGACAGGGCAACCAGGGCTCTTAACCACCGAGCCATGTCTCCAGCCCTATTTTACTAGAAATCTTTACAATCCCATTAAACAGCACCCAGGCTTAGCTACTGTTGTTTAGTGGTTTCTGTTCTGGAAGACTCTGTCTTATATAAAGGAAGACAGATGATGGGCCAGTCACAGTATTGACCGCTAGCTGTGTGGAAAATAATGCTCTGGAAGAAGCAAAGAGTCTCCTGTCGTGATGTAACACCTACAGCCGGATTTAGCACAGGAGAATGAGAAGGGAGTGAGCCTCCCAAGCCCTTAACCTGCTGTTGTTCCGAGGCATCAGGTACCCAATGGTGCATTTTAATGCTGTTTTAGACAGATGTAAAGCGACACTATTTCTATTCTCGGTACAACAAGTGTATCCTGCCCCAGGAGAGTGTTCCACTCACCACTCTCGGCAGGACTGCGCACTTGCATCTTCCTGTGATTTAAAAAGTTCCTGAGGACCTTGTTGTGCCCAGGCAGTGTCCTCTCCACAGCGCTGACCAGGCAGTGGGGCATTGGACAACTTCCCACAAAGCTCCAGGGGAGTCCATCCCGGTTACTAACAAATAGTCACGGAGGCGTCACCCTGTGTGTGATGAGCACTGCAGATACAGACATGTCTAAGCCAGAGATGACCTGCAGATGACCTGTGCTCTCACAAGCTCCCTCATCTTAGGGCTGTCATTCAAGCTTCTGCCTCGTCCTGGCCTTACTGCAGAGTTAGTAAAACACAGCAGAGCCAGGAGCCAGACTGCTTGTGTTCTGTTCCCATAAGGACCATGCGCTGTCCATGTAACCTTGGGAAAGTTCCATGGTCAGCTAACGGGAGTTGGCTCACAGAATGCCCCTATAACTGTACTGAATGCAGTGTGTATACTCAATGTTTTCCTACAGTTATATCCCAGGAAGGTTCTTCTGCTTCTGGGAAAATCTATTTCACAGCTATTGTGTGTGCATTGACAATTCTAGCAGCTGCTTGGTGGAGCATACTTCTCTTCACCCCTTTGCTCTCAAGGCTTCTTTAAGAATTCTAATCTTTTTGTTTGTTTGTTTGTTTTGTTTTAATTTTATTTTTCTTTTTAGTTACATTTTGTTAACTCTGTGTCCCCGCTGTATCCCACTCCCTCATTCCCTCCCCAACCCCACACTCCCTCCCTGGTCTCTTCCCTGCCCCTTTCCAAGTCCACTGATAGGGAAGGACCTCCTCCCCTTTCATTTGACCCTGTTTTATCGGGTATCTTCAGGGCTGGCTGTATAGTCCTCCTCCGTGACCTAACAGGACTGCTCCTCCCCTGGTGGGGGGGAGTCAAGGAGCCTGACCTTGAGATCCTGTTAGAAATAGTCCTTGTTCCCCTTACTTTGGAAAACTACTTGGATACTGAGCTACCACAGGCCACATCCGAGCAGAAGTTCTAGGTTATATCCATAGATGGTCCTTGGTTGAGTGTCAGTCTCAGAAAAGACCCTGTGCCCGGATATATTTGGTCCTTGTAGAGCTCCTATCCTTTCCATATCATACTAACTCCCCTTTTTTCATATGATTCCCTGCACTCTGCCGAGGGTTTGGTTATGAGTTTTAGTGTCTGCTTTGAAACACTGCTAGGTAGAGTCTTTCAGATGCCTTTTGCAGTAGATTCCTGTCATACCTTCAATGCACATCCCATTTGTCTTTCTAAATGAGGATTGATCATCTTCGCCCATGTCCACTTTCTTGATTATCTTCTTTAGGTGTGTAGATTTCATTATGTTTATCATATCTTGTAGGTCTATATAAACAAGTATATACCATGTTTGTCTTTCTCCTTCTGGGATACTTCACTCAGAATGATCTTTTCTAGATCCCACCACTTGCCTGCAAATTTCATGACTTCCTCCTTTTTGATTGCTGAGTAGTATTCCATTGTGTAAAAATACCACAATTTCTGTATCCATTCCTCCGTTGATGGACATCTGGGTTGTTTCCAAGTTCTGGCTAATTACAAATAAAGCTGCTACAAACATGGTTGAACAAATGTCCTTGTTGTGTACTTGAGCAAATATTGGGTATATACCTAGGAGTGGTATAGCTGGGTCTTGAGGTAGCACTACTCCTAATTGTCTGAGAAAGCGCCAGATTGACTTCCAAAGTGGTTGTACCAGTTTACATTCCCGCCAGCAATGAAGGATGGTTCCCCTTTCTCCACAACCTCTCCAGCATGTGTTGTCACTTGAGTTTTTCATCTTGGCCATTCTGATGGGTGTAAGGTGAAATCTCAGGGTCGTTTTGATTTGCATTTCCCTAATGGCTAATGAGGTTGAGCATTTCTTTAAGTGTTTCTCTGCCATTCGATGTTCCTCTGTCGAGAATTCTCTGTTTAGCTCCGTTCCCCATTTTTTAATGGGATTACTTGGTTTGTTGCTTTTCTGCTTCTTTAGTTCTTTATATATACTGGATATTAGCCCTCTGTCAGATAAAGGGTTGGTGAAGGTTCTTTCCCAATCTGTAGGTTGTCGTTTTGTTTTGATGACAGTGTCTTTTGCTTTACAGAAGCTTTTCAGTTTCATGAGGTCCCATTTATTGATTATTGCTCTTAGAGCCTGTGCTGTTGGTGTTCTGTTCAGGAAGTTGTCTCCTGTGCCAATGAGTTCTAGGCTGTTCCCCACTTTTTTCCAACTGATTTAGAGTATCTGGTTTTATGTTGAGGTCCTTGATCCACTTTGACTTTAGTTTTGTGCAGGGTGATAAATATGGATCTATTTTCATTTTTCTGCATGTAGACATCCAGTTGGTCCAGCACCATTTGTTGAAGATGCTGTCTTTTTTCCATTGAATGGATTTGGTTTCTTTGTCAAATATCAAGTATTGATAGGTGTGTGTGTGTGTGTTTATTTCTGGGTCTTCTTTGCGGTTCCATTGATCCTCCTTTCTGTTTCTATGCCAATACCATGCAGTTTTTATTACTGTTGCTCTGTAGTACAGCTTGAGATCAGGGATGGAGATACCTCCAGAAGATCTTTTATTGTAGAGGATTGTTTTAGCAATTCTGGGTTTCTTGTTATTCCATACGAAGTTCAGAATTTTTCTTTCCAGGTCTGTAAAGAATTGTGTTGGCAATTTGATGGGAATTGCATTAAATCTGTAGATTGTTTTTGGTAAGATGGCCATTTTTACTATGTTAATCCTGCCAAGCCATGAGCATGGGAGATCTTTCCATCTTCTCATATCTTCTTCTAATTCTTTCTTCAGAGACTTGAAATTTTTTTCATACAAGTCTTTGACTTGCTTGGTTAGGGTTACACCAAGGTACTTTATGTCCTTTGTGGCTATTGTGAAGGCTGTTGTTTCCCTAATTTCTTTCTCAGCCTTTTTGTCTTTGGTATACAGGAGGGCTTCTGATTTTTTTGAGTTGATTTTGTATCCTGCCACTTTGCTGAAGGTGTTTATCAGCTGAAGGAGTTCTCTGGTTGAATTTTTGGGGTCGCTCATGTATACTATCATATCATCTGCAAATAGTGACACTTTGACCTCTTCCTTTCTGATTTGTATCCCCTTGATCTCCTTTAGTTGTCTTATTGCTCTGGCTAGGACTTCAAGTACTATGTTGAAGAGATATGGAGACAATGGGCAGCCTTGTCTTGTCCCTGATTTCAGTGGGATTGATTTAAGTTTCTCTCCAATGAGTTTGATGTTAGCTATAGGCTTGCTGTATATTGCCTTTACTATCTTTGGGTATGTGCCTTGTATCCCTGATCTCTCCAAGACTTTAAACATGAATGGGTGTTGGACTTTGTCAAATGCTTTTTTGGCATCTAAGGAGATGATCATGTGGTTTTTCTCCTTCAGTTTGTTTATGTGGTGGATTACATTGATGAATTTCCGTAGGTTGAACCACCCTTGCATGCCTGGGATGAAGCCTACTTGGTCATGGTGGATGATATCTTTGATATGTTCTTGGATTCGGTTTGCAAGTATTTTATTGAGTATTTTTGCGTCAATGTTCATAAGAGAGATAGGTCTGAAGTTATCTTTTTTTGTTGGATCTTTGTGTGGTTTAGGTATCAAGGTGACTGTGGCTTCATAGAATGAGTTTGGTAGTGTTCCTTCTGTTTCTATTTTGTGGAATAGTTTGAGGAGAATTGGTGTTAGCACTTCTTTGAAGGTCTTGTAGAAAAGAATTCTAATCTTGACAGCCCTAAGAACCCTTTCCTGTTGACCCTCAGCATGGCTTTCCCCTCTCCTCATGTATCGGAGTAGACTTGATCTGTCCATGGTGGGACTTGGAGTTCTTCTCCACTTAGAGTTAAATGTCCAGAAACTATAATGCCACACAGATGTCTCCTTTCGTGCCTAGTGCGGAGAGTCACATGTAGGTCCTTGACTGTCATAAATCTACCACAGCCACATCCCAGCCTGCAAAGATGGTTTCAAACTCCCGGGGAAGCTTTCAAACGCTTGTCTGACGAATTTCAAAACTGAGTTTTACTCATCTGTTTTTTAAATTAATTAATTAACACTTTGATTAAATTTATATGTAATATATTTTGATTGTGTTTTTTCCCTTCAGATCCTCCCAGGTCTTTCTTATTCACCCAGCTTCATGTTCTCTCCTTGCCTCAAAACAAAAATGAAAATCAAAACAAGGAAATGGAAAATTAAGACAAAAATACTAAATAAAAACAAACAAAGAAAGCATGGGGTTTGTTTTGCGTTGGCCAGCTGCTTCTGAGCATGGTTGGTATACTCAGTGACACGCCTTTGGAGAAAACTGATTTTCTCTTTTCCAGCAGTCATTAATTGCAAATAGCTTCTTGGTTAGAAGTGGGACTTCGTGTCAATGTCTCCTCAGTGCTGGGATTTTCTCTGATTTGAACTTGTGCAGGTTTTGTGTGTGCTGTCATAGTCTCTGTGGCTCCATATGTGTGTCAGTCCTGTTGTGTCTGGATGACACTATTCCCTTGGAGTCATCAAAACCTCTGGCTCTAACAATCTGTCTGCATCCTTTTCCACATTGATTCCCGAGGGAAGAGATTTGAGAAAAGCATCTCATTTAGGTCCTAGTGCTCCAGAATCTTCCCTCTGCACATTGTCTAGTTGTGGGTATCTGTGTTAATCTCCATTTATGGCAAGCAGCTTCTCTGGATGAAGGCTGAGCCACAGCTTGATCTATGGGTATAGCAGCATGATATTAGGAATCTATTGCCCTGTCTGCTGTTTTGACTTCTGCTGAACCGTAAAAAACTCTCCAACCCCTCAAATACTATTTCAATCATTGCCATTTTATTGAATGTTCATGGTTTTTCAGGTACTGTGTACATGATAGGAACATTTATAGTATATCCATTATATATATACACACACTTATAGTTTATAGTACTTCACAGTGTATGAAGATGTCAGGATGAAACTTACAGTTTTCTATGCTAGCTTAAAAATATTTTTAAATGCAAAAAGATAGATTTGTTTATCTTTTCCTTTTTAGGAAAAGTTTTTTGAAAGTTTTAAGAATTGCTTTGATTTTATGATTTAAGGTATTGAACGAGAATTACAAGCTGATCTATTATGATGCAAAATTCAAACTATGTTTCAATTATCGCAGTTCAGGAACAAATATGGTTCATACCAACTTATGTGTTTGCTAAGCAGATTAAACCAGGACACAATGATGAAAAAATAAATCAAAATAAAATTTATTTTAAAAATGTAAATGATAAGGTTAGAGAGATTGCTCAGTGGTTAAAACCACTGGATGCTCCTCCTGAGGACCCTGGTTCCCAGCAACACAGACAGCTTGTAACCTTATGTAACTTCAGTCCTGAAAATCTAATGCCCTCTTCTAGCTTCTGAGGACACAGCGCATGGTGTATAGACATACATGCAGGCACAACACCCATGCACATAAAATAAAATAAAATATATAAAACAAGAAAGTATATTAATTATTATATATAATATCTCATTAACTATTAACTATGTAAGCACCATTTGAAATGCTAATATTCATCATGTAATTGTCTATGATGTTCATGAATAGTCATTATACATAAATATTTGCTTCTTTTATATGGATAAATAACAAATATATATATATAATTACCAGGATATACACTTATCTATCATACTGCTTTAACAGATAGGCACTATGAATAAATCCATTTTATAGATAAGCACATTAAGGCGTTGAGAAGTTAAACAGGCTCCCCAAGGTCACAAAGCAAGAGAGATGGGATTTAAATTGGAATCTGTCCATTTGTATCTTTTTCATTATTTGTGCTCTGCAGCCAATGGCTAGATCATTAGTCTACAATAAATGCTAACAGAGGATCAATAAGTTATACCAAGTTGCCTCAGCTACTGTTCATTCTCTATACTTATTTCCTGGGCTGAAAGGTCAATGGGATTTAGTGTAGTGTGGATTTGCCTGACCTTCTGGGCCCCTCCCCAGCATGTAGCATCAAGACCTCAGGCAAATAAGTTTTATCTGCCCTTGGGGCTGTCAGAGCTCAAGGTTGTGTTCAGAGCTGCTGCTGTGGACTCTGAATTGCCACCAGGGAGGGGGCAGTGTTGGGGATGAGGATTCTGAATCTTGCTTCATCAGTAGTCTTGGAGAAATTCTAAAAGTACCGCTGTCCCCTAAATGGAGGCAGTCCAAATGCCCAAAAAATCCACAATGATGCGGATACCCAGATAGCCCTTAATTGTGATTTAATAGTGTTCACTGTAATTTAGCTCCAGGGAAATGTACTTTCAATTAAGCAATGTAAACACAATGTCTACTTACCCCACAAATGTTCTCCTAAATGTGCTAATTAAGGCCTAGATTCAAGTCCCTCCTTTCCTCTCTCCAAAATGCCATCCGAATAGCAGTCTAGTGACTGCCTGAAATTTTTCCCTGTGCACCCTAATCCACCTTCCACAGGGATTCAGTCTGATCAGAATTCTTCAGTGGCTCACTAATTGAAGTAGCTCATTGCTAACTTCTGGCCCTGGTATGTGTACTCCTCTAGAATACGGCCCCTCATCTACTCATCCTGTCTCATCCTTCGCCTACTCATCCTGTTTCAACATGTATATATATCCCCAATACCACTCAAGTTCTTGGACATCCTTGCCTGTGTGTATGTAGATGTGTCCTTCTCAATGTCTCTACCCACCATCAATTCACATAAACATCCAACCTTTCTCAACCCCCCATCACAATCATTAGGTCATTTGCTTGAGTATGGCATGCTTTGCTTTAAGCCCCAGAAGAATCTTCCAGTTTGTCTTTTAATGAAATTTGCCTGAAAAAAAAAAAGAAACAGATAGGAAACACCTGTAATCCCAGGACTTGGGAGGCTAATACAGGAGAATTATGAGTTTGAGGATAGCCTGGGTTACATAGAAATGTCATATATATATATATATGTACATATATATATATATATATATATATATATATATATATATATAAATTCAGTGACAAAATGCTTATCTAATATGTACAGGTCCTGCGAGTCATCATCAAAACACATGCACACAGACGCCCCCCCCACTTTAAGTAGGAACCCTGAATTCACCTAATTCTGTATTTGTTTTCTCTGCACTAACGTGGGATCTTGCTCAGGAGCAGGACTTCTCTCTGTAGCTTCATGGGGATTTGCACACATATGCATAAGTGAGGCTGAATTAAACTGAATTGAGTTAAAATGGTTGGAAGTATATAGGGCCACCTGGACTATGGAGGTCTAGGAAAGCAAAGAGAAGGGGGCAAAAAGCAAATACAATCCTTAACCACCCTCAGTTGTTCTGCAGCATGAGTCCTGTTTTAGTGGATACTTGAGTGAGTTTCTATCCATGCTTCTAATCCCTGCCTCATTCTCCTGTTTATTCAGCATAATTCTTGAGGTATGGTCAAGTATCTTGTGATACACAATGATGCCCGAGAGCATCTTTGTATAAATAACTACCAATGTCAGTACTGACGCAGTGGTAGCTAAGTGATAGGATTTGAGTTAGGAGTCCGGCAATCTTAGTCGTAGTCTCAGAAGTATCATTAAATCACTGTAGAGCCAGGCTTCCGAGCCTGAGTTATTTCCTTCATGTACTTCTGTACACAGCGATAGTGAGATAATTGGAGAGCTAACAGCATGTCGCTTTATGATCTCATACAGGCTCTGGATCAGTGGTCTGCCATTCTGCATCCCTATTAAAACTGCCTGGGGAGCTTTAAAATCACCCATGTCTTCCCTGACCCAGTCAGGCAATAGACTCTCTGAGGTCCCCCAAGAATTGGAACGTGTTCTCGGCTTTGGCAAGTCACTCCCCAAAGTAGCCCGAGATGAAAACTTCTGCTCTAGATGAAGGTTTCTCTGACTTGATTGTGAATGCAGCACAACTGGGGATCTTTGCGGTCTAGTTGCACTGATCTGGGGTGGGGGACTCCATATTTCCAACAAATTCCCTGGCGATATCCAGGCTGTTCCACAAGCCACACTTTAAATAGCTGGACTTGTTTGATTGTGCATGGTTTTAAAAGCATTGTTTTTAGGAAGCCTACATGCTGCTAATAGAAACCTCTGGTTTCTATTTGGGTGCTGCTTGCTTATTCTTCAGATTCTGGGGAATACCAAAAAGATTCGTTAAAAAAAAAATCAGCAGAATAAACTCTCTAGAGGCAATTGAGGCAATGGATATAAAGAAAGCTATCAATGGAAAGAGGTGCTTAAGAGAGACTGGTGTGATAACTGGGCCCATAGGAACACTGAGCATGGTGGTTTGAATGAAACAGCCCTCACAGGCTCCTAGAGAGCGGTACTATTAGGAGGTGTGGCCTTGTTGGAGTAGGTGTGCTCTCGTTGGGGGAAGTGTGTCGCTGAAGTGGGTTTTGAGGTCCCAGAAGCTCAAGTCAGGTCCAGTGCCTCACTCTCTCTTTCTGCTGCCTGTGGATCCAGATGCAGAACATTTGGTCCCTTCTCCAGCACCACAACTTCCTGCATGCTGCTATGCTTTCTGCCATGATAATAATGGACTGGGTCTCTGAAAACTGTAAGCCAGCACCAATTAATTGGTCATGATGTCTCTTCACAGCAATAGAAACCTTAAGACACTGGTAGAAGTTAACTCAAGACCCTAAGTGACATGCAGGCCATCACATTCCAACACTCAATGTTCCTGAGTTCCTAGAACCGCCCCCCTGCAAGTTATCAATGGCAGCGTATGAGTTAATCCAGGATACACTACTGGAAGAAACATTCTAGAAACGGAGCAAATATAACTCAGCTGTCTTCACATGGGAGGAGAGTACAGGGTACTAAGCACTGGACGACATGGGTATTTGGGAAGCCTCCCAGGTAGGTATGGAGCACTCAGAACAGGAATTACTGAAAAAGCTTTCTAACAGGTATTGTGCTCTGGAAATGGCTGCTTGGCCAGGCTAAAGACTATGGATTCAGGAGAAGTGGGTGTTTCAGCTCTTGATGGCCCCTTGGTGTGTAGTTGAGGTGTCTGAAGTTTATTCTAAAACATTCTCGCTGTTAATATACTGTTTCAGGAAGGCTATGACATGGTCACATTATCCTGTCTGAGGTGGCTTTCAGGGTGGTCATGTGGAAAACTGAAAATGGAAACTTGACACCTATTAGTTCTGCAGTTTGGAAGTCAGTGTCTTAGAGTTTATGTTGCTATGACAGAATGCCTGACAGCAACGACTTGAAAGGAAGAAAGGTTTTGGTCCAACATGCAGGGAGGTCATAGTAGAGCAGCTCACATCATAATGACTTTTAGGAAAGAGAGATAAGGGGAATGGGGACCTGTGTTATCTGACCTTGTCTTTGTCTTTGTTTCCTCTTCCTCTTTGTCACCCCATCCTGCAACCTGTAAGACACTGCTGCCCATATTCCGAATGGCTCCTCCTACCCCTAGTTAATCTTCTCTGGATACACACTCACAGACACAACAAGAAGTGTGATTTATTAGGGAGCCCAGGCAACTTCTCGATCCAATCAAGTTGACCCTCAAGATTAAGCACCACAGGAAACTTACCTTGCAAGCCAGAAACCCATCATCTTGTGTTGAAAGAAATAGATCAATGCTCTAAAGAGCTAGAATAGGAGTTCAAGTCTGGGTAAGTTATTGCTTCAGGTACCAGGGGTACACATGTATAAATGTGCGTAGACACAGGGGCCTACAGAGGGAGGAAGGAAGGGGTGGACAGCTAGAGACAGAAAGAAACTAAAGGAACGAAAGCAAAGGTACACACAGAAGAGGGAGACACGGTGAACAGAGCCAAGACTGTGTGGTTGAAAGTATATTTTTGTTTGTTTGAGATGTGAGTAAAACTGGAGAGTGATGATTGGTTGTGAAGAGAAGGTGGCCATAAAAATCCAACAGAATTATCAGATGGGGAACTTCTCAGGTAGGTAGGCACAGGGGTGTGCTCCCACGGGTCTGGCGATTAGAATTTCTGGTTGTTCAGGGGAAATGCTGGGAGGAAATGAAAAGCTAGTGGAAAGCTGGGTCAGCTTAAGCTTTGGTTTCAATACACATCTCCAGCACTGTGGGCATAAAGGCTTAGTATGCAGATGTGTGTTGAAATAAAAATGATGCTACAAGAACAGACCCAGCCCCGCATTCAGAATATTAAAAGCGGGGATTTGTTTAAGACCAAAGGAGCCCATTCAGGGGCTGGCAAGATGGCTCGATATGTCAAGCCATTTGCCATGCAAGTGCAGGGACCTGAGTTCAATCCCTAGAACACAAGCAAGGGTGGGAAGAGATAACTGATTCCTCACAGTTGTCCTTTGACCTCCACACACACATGCATGCCTACAGGCACACATCAAGTTCATACAAATGACAGATTTAAAATAGCCTATTTCAAAACCATTAAAAGAAAATGCCACTTTGAACACTGAGAGAAGGTATTGGGACCAGGCTAACATCTATGTGGGTCCAACAAGGAATACTGGCAAGACTCCAAAGACCAACATGAGGGAAAGAGCCCCAGACAAAAGAAGGCTCTTTGGATGGTCCTTACAAGTGTTTTCACTGTCATTCTAAGAAACGATTGAGAAGATTTTGTGTGTCCTGAACTGTGGCGTAAATAGAAAATCACAAACATCCAAATTTAGAGGGCTGTGTCACTAAAAGGTAAGGTTCTGAGGCAACTCAGGACACTGTAAACCATAAAAAGTCATGTATGACCATGTTGTGTGCCTGTAGTATTATGGACCTCACAACAAACTTGCTATAAACATGACAGTAGACAAGTAGAGCCAAAAGCCCAGAACAGGCTGTCGTGTTCCATCCTCATCTCATACTGCATGACTTCTAGCCCGGCCGTTCCCCTTTCAGAAAGCTGTTGCTGTGTGGAGCCATGAGTATTGTGTAATGGCAGCTGATGGGTTGCCTGTGGAAGATGAATCGGACGTGTAGGAAAAGATCTCAGAGGAACGCCAGTGTGAATGAATAGTATTTCAGAGAGACAGATTTAGATTTGGTGGGGAAAAGATGCTTGAAGCGGTGAGAGCTGAGCTTCCCCCTCCTGGAGGTGGCTGAAAGGCAGAGAATCCCACAGGGGCTCAATAGTGAAAAACAGAGGGATCCTCCATCCGAAGATCCTTTGCCATGTGCACAGAGATGTGGTCCTCTCCTTCCTGATGATCACTTGTAGTGATCTCATGTGTTGAACTTTGTCTGGCTTATTTGCTTAGGCATCCTAAGACCTGGGGCAGTGCCAAACATATGGGAAGTGGCCAATGAATATCACAAGAAAGATGGATCAGAGAAGGTCAAGGAAGAGACTTGTGTTTGAAAGTCTGGCATTAAATGTGGCTTTCAAAGCCTTAACTAAAATGTATGCCTTCCTTGAATAACACCTCACATGGGACCTCAATACATAAAATGGATGCATGTGATGTTTTAATAGTGCACATTTAATCATAGGTCTCAATGTAAAACATTTATTTCTGTTTGTAATAAAAAGACTCACTGAGAACTATGAGATTGTTTTGATAAACATGATAAAACTTCTGAAATCAAGGCTGCTAGGAGACTCAGTCTGTAATTTATTCTTCCATTTCCTTTTGCTTGCAGAGCACTGGGAAAGCTCAGATTCATGTGGAAAAGTAGTTGCAAATGATACGAGCCTCATAGCTCATCTGGCAATCTCAGGATAATTCTTCAATTAAACTGATGCAGAAGTCTGCAAAGGGAGTAGTTGGAAAATTGAGCTTGAAAGTTGAACCTCTTACTGTCTGTAACCGTGGGTTGTGCCTCTTCTTGTACATTTAAAACTCAGACAAGATGAGGCGAGGCTCACCATAAGTGCCAGCACTGTTTTGATGTGTGACATTATCCTGGCTCTGATGAGTTATACATCTGGTGATAATTGCACAAGCAGCCATTAGGCCATGATAGAGTCAAGCATCCTCTTCTTGCCTGACTTTTAATTGAACATAAGACTGTATCTCCATGCTGAGGAACTGCATAATTTTATAGAGATTCTCAGACACAAATTTATCTTCTTTTTTTTTTTTTAAATCACTGCAAAGACAAAACCTTCAGAACCAATGACTCATTTCCAATATGTTCTACTTAGAGTTCTGAGAATTGCCCAAAATGTTCTGGCAATGCCAGTTGATGTATTGGTGGTTAAAGTTTGGTACTGGCACACATTATGCTGTGTGGTATTTTGAAATAACTAAAACTAATAGAGTATATTACCATAATTTTTTCCAGCCCCTGCTTAACATTGAAATCGTAATTGAATCTTGATGGTGGAGCAGGCGCTACGGAGATGGTTCAGTGCTCTACATGAGCATGAAGACTGAGGTTGGAACCCCAGAACTTATGCAAATGTCAGATGGGCATGGTAGCCAGCCTGTTATTCCCAGGTTAGGAAGACAGAGACAGGGATACCTGGAACTAGCTAGCTAGACCAGACAGCATCAAGCTCTAGGCTGAGTTGAGAGATCCTGCCTTGATGACTAAGATGGAGAGAGATTGGGAAAGACTTCTCACATCAGCATCAGGCCTCCACACACATGCACACACATATGGATGTACACCCACACACCTGCACACACATGTGTGTTCACACACATATGAACATCTATACATGCATCCGTGTGCCTACCATACACATATAGACATAAAAACATTTTGCTGGCTCTGTGAGCAGACTTACATATTATTTAAACAAAGCCAAACTTAAGAGTTCCCAATGAATGTGTGATTTCCAGACTGAAGGGGTCATAATTGTAACCTTGAAGAGACTCTGGCAGGACCATGCAGACTGCAGCAATAAGGGTGGCGTCAGATGTGCCTACTTGTGGTTTTCATGTGAGATCAGCTGTTCCAGCATTTGAGGCAATGGCCCTGACCTCCAGAGTCTCATCTATAATATTAAAGGATGACAAATGTGCTTCTGCCCCAATGAAGAAGGCAGATGTGGATAAGCATCTAGGGAAGATGCTCATCAGGGCAGGCCATATATCTCATTCTCAAGCCTTCAGTTCAGAGATGACCACACCGCTCAGCTCTGTAAGCCACCAAAGGGAGAGACAGATCTCATCTAAGGAATTACGTAGTTGTCAAACAAAGGTATTATGCTGTTATTTGTATTTAATGTTACGTCAGATTTTAAGTTACTGACATTTATTGGCTGTTTACCACTGTACTAGATATTGTCATAAAAGAATTTCATCAATTGTTTTACCCTTTTGCATAATTTTGAAATTCCCATCTTTTAGGAATCTCATTTCACGGGTTGGGAAACGGACACACATGGATGTTGTGGTTAACGTGCATCAAAGCCATGACTCAGACACACAACGAACTCCAAAGTCTAAGCTTGTGATAACTTTGAAGCACAAATGGAGTGTGGAAGAGCCTAGAGTTTGGAGAGAAGGGGTTCAGTCGTAGGATACAGGTCTTCAAAAGTCAAGTAAGGGCTGAATCATTGGTACTCGACTGTCTTATCTGAATGACACCTAGTTATATTTACCAGCGTTCAGCTAGCTTTCATCTTAGCCTACAGTGAGATCATTTTCCCTCTCCTGGAAACAGCTCACCTAATTTATCATTTGTGCTAGGAGGGAAACACATGACTCCCCATCATTTTGCTGCACAACTGACACTACCAGAATCTGTATGCTTGGCTGAGTGAAGCAAACAGCTGTAATGTGGCCCCAAGCTTCAAGATATGCAGTGGGTGGAGAAAAATGAGCCTGGAATCAATGAGGTAATAGAATTTGTGGGAAGAACAGACATTACAGAGCACATAGTCACTCTGACAGAAAAGTGCTGTGTGACCCAGAAGACTGTTTAGTTTCAGTTTTCCAGGCTGAGGAATGTTAGCAATGTCTTCCATAGGCTTTCTAGAATAAAGAGATGGTTAGACGTTAAATGGCCGTGAGTCTGCATATGCTAGGAAACCAGCTTTTATTTTTGTCATGTGATTTATACATACAATTCAAATGACCTCATGTATAAAATACAGACATATATATGGTATATAAAATACAACCAGGTAGATATTTCCTCAACTGTTGTGACAAGGAGTTGGAAACTCTGATGAGGTATCTGTGGCTATCTGAATAACAGGCTGACATGTGAGCATCATCTCGTCAGCCCACTGCCTCAAGTCCTGCCCAAGCTCCTCCAAGCCCTTAGCTGTTAGCTGGAATTAACTTCTTCTTCGTGGATTTCATGAGTTTTTAACTGGGGGAACTCTAGAGAAAACACATGAATATCAGCTGTCCATGTTGTTTTCTGCATGATGGATATGTTGTCTTCTTAGACAACATATACCTAAAGATACCTAAAGGCAGGCATATCTAAAGAGAGAGAACCACAGATAGAAACAGAATGACTAAGTTTGGAGTTGAGCAAGCACTGCCACCCATCTGTAACTGGTCCCAGGGAGCATGAACTTTTCAGAAAACTCCTCTTGCAGGCCAGACAGGGTATAGACTCTTGGAACCAGCTCTCCCTGGGTGCCACTTGTAGCAAGCCAAAATGGTGACCAGCCATAGGCCCAGTGCCTGAGCTCAGCTAAAACACAAGCCCAGGTCCACTGGTGGTCAGTGTCCACTAGCTCCACTTCCTGGTCCCGCTGGGTATGAAAATAGTGAGCTATCTATCTGCCCTCCCAGGGTGTGGGTGTTTAGGAGGCTTCATTAATAGCTCTGCTTCCAAAGCCTTGGTGGTTTGTTTAGTTCTGTTGAATCGCATTCATGCACAAAGAGTGGGATGGGAGAGGATGAATGAGCTTGTTCTAAATTCAGCAGGTAAACTAAAGATGTGTACGATGCCACCCCACCATAATGAATATTTTTCCATCAGCTTAACTGACATTTCCAATTCGACTCCTTTCAATGTGGGATGTTTGCTGTTAAACACACATGCACGTCACCCACACACAATAACACAGTGGATTCTTTGCACATCCCACACCTGTGAGCAGACAGATTGCTGGTAGCAACCTCTTGTATCCTCAGCTACTTTCTTAGGACCTAATTCTCCAGAGCAAAGGACAGAGAACCAGGACAGTACAATTGTTCAAACCTAATGGTGTTATTTCTTCCCACTCCTCAGTTTTCATCTCAGATAGGTCAGCCTATAAACCTTTCTCTTGGTCCCAGCAAAGTCTTGTTCCTCCCAGGAGAGCCATCTAGGCACATCCAAACCCAGGCATCTGGAGAACTTGAAACATCCCCAGTGCCCAGTCTGCCTCTTCTCCTAGAGACAGAGACCTCTGGGGGACTTAGGATAGGGCCAACAGAGGAGCCTTAAATGACAGACTCCAGTATCTCTTGCTGCCATGCCTTCTGGGAAAATTCACATGCTGCCCCTGAGCCTTAGTCTTTTCATCTAAAAACTGGAAAGAGTACCTACCTTTCCAAAAGTCTGCCTACCTCCGCACTGCAGCTGGCTTCCTGCCTCATGGCTACCACTCTAGTGAATGAAATCTCTGACTACAGGCTCTACAGACATCCTTACCACAACCCCTCACACAGACCCACTAGACTACATTTCCTGGGTCTTCAGTTCCTGCAACTTCAGAAGTTCCTACATCTTCAGCCTTCTTTCTTCTCATTGCTAGGCACATATTAATCCTAGGCACGAGGCTGGCCTACTCCTTGAGAACAGTCATCCCTCTACTCCAGGCAATGTCTAGTACATTACTGTACCCTCAGCTTGCAACGGTAGGTTGAACCCTGTTTATATTATCACTCAACATTCCTTGATCATAACCTGTACCAGAGAAGAGATGGGGGTGTGCCTGGCATCTAAAGTATCCTGCCGGTGAGGCAAAAGAGCAGATGATAAGACACTGGCATGTGTTCTTTCTCTGGGAAGCATGGGGAACAGTGCTCAGTGTCAGGGAGCCTGGGGAGGCTTCACAGAGGGAGAGGGAGCAGGTATCAGTGGGAAAGGAGATGAGGTGGTAGTGAGTGCAGGAAGCCTATTAGACAGAAGAACTTGCACCTACAAACATACTGGAGAAAACAAGAGCTTGGTATGTTCCAGGAACCATATGAGGTATCAGTATTGAAAGCATTTGACAAGATGAGCCACAAACCTGGAGAAGCAGAGACTTGTTTGGGGCCTTCGAACCAGTAGATTACAGTGGGCAGGTTGGTGCCTCCATGGACTGACTTCAGAAGACTGCTTCTTTCCAGCCAGCAGGTACCAGCACTCCAGGCCAAGCTGCTACAGTGAGGCAGCGGCCAGCGTAGCCCTGGCTAGAAAATCCTTTCAGCTGGAGAAGGGATTCGTTTCGAGTTTAGGAGGCCTTTCTGAAGATCAGTACGCCTTATGGTAAGAAACAAAGCCCAGCGAAGCAGTGAGATTTGTCATCCATCACCAAGTCACTGATGATGATTCTGCCTAAAAGGAGGGTAGCCTGAGGGCCTTGTGGGAAACAGGCTCCACTTTCCTTTTTACAGGCTAAACTGCTGAGGTCCTCTTTCCTCCTTCCTTCTTCCTCCTTCATCTTCTTTCCTCCCCCTTCTCCCTCCTCTCCCCCCGCCTTCTCCACTCTCTTAATGCTAAGTACTACTCAGGAGAGATGGAGCTGTCAGATGAGGCAAGAGAGGCAGTGTGACCCAGAAGCTACAGAAGAGGGCTGTGAAGACACTGTCGCCTCCCTGCTTCAAGTGGGCCTAGCTTTAGGGGCTCTGGCACTCTTGGGATCTATCTGTGATCTTTTTATCTGGATATTTACAGAACATTCTGCCGAGCTGATTTGACTCATAAAAGAGCAGAAATAACACTGTCAGCATTTCAGGTACCCAGTAATTCCTAACTGTCGGCTCCCCAAGGCATTCCAGGCAGCAGCTGGCAGGTGAGAGAGAGAGAGAGAAGAGAGAGAGAGAGAGAGAGAGAGAGAGAGAGAGAGAGAGAGAGAGAGAGAGAGAGAGAGAGAATGGGGGGGGGGTCTCCTGGAAGGCAGAGAGGCTGCATCCCAGAGCACACACATTAGCAGACCAGACCCTCTGTTCTCAGGAGATCCACTGAACAAAGTCAGAAAACCCAGGAGGGGAAGTGAGAAAGAAAAGTGACATGGATGAACATCATCTGTGCACATTATCTATTCCATCCTATGCCAGGTAGACCTTGGAATGATTCTACAGCTAAGGAAACTGAGGTTCTGAGGGGTGCTGATTTATTTGCTCAAGAAACACACTGAAGGAGAGGGCAATCCTATATTGATGTTTCAGAAAACTAGCCTGATTTTCACAACTAGTTGTTAAAGAAACACCTGGGTCCCATGTTCTTCTCCAATCATTTTCTGTATGTGTGATGAATATACAAATGGGTGTCCAGGGATGACTCTCAGCCAGACTCCAAGCTGCACCTCTACCCATTGAGAGATACACAGAAAAGATGGACCCAGGACACAGACAGGACAGGAGGGTGGGATAGGAGGTGGGAATGAAGCATGGTGGGTGACACTTTCTGGGCTCTAGAGCCTCACCTCACATTGCTAGTGATCCTCTCAAGATCTCAGAAGGTGCACAGATCATTATGCTTATCTGGGAGAGGGGACACTGAGGAAAGAATCTGAATCACCATCCATCTGCTGAAGGCCAGATGCTCAGTAGGTGACCAAACCAGAGCCCAAGCCCAGGTCTACTTGACAAATCTATTTTCTTAAAACTATACTTGTTGCTTCCCGATTCAGAGTTGGTTGGAGGGGAGGGGTGGAGTATCAACAAACCCTCTTGCAGGAAGAGATCTTAGCACTATGGATACAATGATTAAGAATCCACCAAGCAAAGAAAATGGAATTGCAAACATTCTGCAAGATGGCTTCCAGGCCTGGTAAAGGGGAAGAACAATTTCTGAGTCTAGAGAAGCAAGTAGGACTCAAGCATGCAAACCCTTTTCATTTATGAAAGGGAGTTGGGATTCCATCTTTATAACAATAGGGTTCCTGGAAGGATTTTATTCAAAGCAGAGAGCTGATTTGATTTGCATTCTGCTGCAGCATGGATTGGACTGAGGCGAAGCTGGAGAGGCTGAGAACCCAGTGAATGCTGTTACAGACATGGGCCATTAATTACGAGAAACAACAGAGATACAGGGTGTTTTTTTTTTTTTTTTGAGGACTGATATGTTAAAGGTTTGCTGCTTCTTTTGAGAAACCTGTCCTGAAAGATGTAGATGTGATTGTAGCCTTATTGAAGCTTGCCACCTAACTGTGTCTATCACTTTGCCATTTTTGTTCTCTCCAGGTGCTCCACAAAAACAGGCATTAGGGCACACTGAGGTCTGGGAATCTCTTTGAAATGGAAAAGGCTTGGCAGGGGCATCATAGCCACACACACACAAACATGCACACACACACACACACACACACACACACACATACACACACACACCGATGGGCTGTGCTGTAGTCATTAAATCATGTAGTCACAAAAATTCCCATACATCAGTCAAAAACAAACTCAAAATTGAGATGCAGTGCCTTGGACCAAAGGATGTCATCACTATATCCCTTATTTGCTGTCATCTCCCTAACCTACAGAAAGCTGGTAAATGGATCCCATTTTTCTCCGTGTTTGGTTCTTCTGAATAAATTTTCTTAAGCCTCTGGCGGCAATTACCACTTGTCTGCTGGCAAGTACCAGCCGACGACAAAGGGAGAGAACAATAGCAAATAGATATTAAGAGGAGAACTTGAAAACAGTTGATCTGCTTAGCTTGACAGGCTGCTGTTGGGTTTGGTTCAGTGGGGAGATGGTTTGTGGGTATGTTTCCTCTGATGGGAGGGTACACACATAATAGAGTCATATTTTTTTTTTTTTGCTGCTGAAATTGTTGCTGGCTTAAGACAGAATGGAGTTTATCAACTGTACCAGGTTTGCATGGAGCCTTAGGCATCTACCACTGCCCTGGCCAGAGGAGGCTTAATTTCCAGTTCAGGTCATTGGGTCAGTATTTCTTGGCTTTTGTGACATGCAGCCAGTGTCAGTCACTACTGGAGAAATGTGGGCAAAGGAAACCTTGAAAAGATCCTAAAGTAGAAAGTAAGAGATGGTGTTATAATTCTATCCTTACCAAGTGACCTTGAACCTCGTATTTCTCATCTCAGAAGGGCAGAGAGCTCCAAAGGGGTGAGATGTGGGGATGAAACAGTTTAAAAGCACTCTTTCAGCTTGGTCTCCTGGGAAGGAACCAGAAACCACCAGGTTCCCAGATCCCAAGGAAAAGGTCTCATGAGAAGCTCTGGCAGAAGGGGAGGAGGCCCTCTAGGAAGAGGGCTTTCCTGTTAATCTCCAAGAGGACTGGGTTGGATGTCAGAGACAGTGCTGTCGCGGTGCTGGAAAGAGAGGAGAGGAGTGAGCCTTACTGGCTAACAGGGGTGGACGGAGCTCCCAGGGTGGCACTTTTGTCCAGCTCAATTCCTGATTTCAAAACAAGTGAACAGCTATAACCAAAAACCAAGAAAGAGGTCTTCTCCACAAACCTTTGCTTCTGCTTATTCTAGAAGCAAGAGGCTAAGGATGTGTCTGAGGACCTATAGCCAAGTTCTGTACATGGACCATTGGAGGTGGGAGAGGGCTCCACCCCCTGTAAAGAGTTTGCCCATCCTGTATTCTGCTCACTAGATATTACACCCCGTTTTTAATAACCAAAAAATGTTTCCCGGCATTGCCATATGTCCCCTGGAACCCAAATCATCTTCAGTTGAGAAATGCTGCCACCATAGGACCATCAGACTTTCAGTAAGGCCAGTTTTGTTTCTTTCCCAAGTGGGATCACCTCTTGATCTTCTTCATGCAGAGACTTGAAAGGAGTTCCCTAAGTGGAAAAGTTCTGGTGTTGTTCCCATGCTCAGATTAGGAGCGTCTACCACTCTTAGGGCTCAGGAAGAAGGCCAAAGAAAGGGCTGGATGAGAAGGACCATTTCAGAGCCAGATCTGTCTTTGTGCTGGGATGCAGGCTTCATGCGGGGCATGTGCCATTAGTCTGCATTCACTGCCTCAGAGCTCAACCAAATCAACTCAGTCTTCTGATGAATACTTGGAACAGAGAGAATGTGGTTTGTCCAGGAGGTTGCACATAGAGAGGCCTGGAATCTATCTATCATCAAATAAGGGTGTTCTCTCACAAGAAAAACAGTCAGAACTCAGCTCTCTTCCAGAAGAGCAATGAAGCCCTTTTGCCAAGGCACATTACTCCTGAGATCTTTTAGCTATGGGAGGCTATGGAAATGAATGGCAAAGGAAAAAAAATTATCAGCATCATTGGGGGTTGTGGCTATTCTAAGGCTGGAATATGGAAGGAAAGAAGTTTCAGGGATATTTAATGGGTGCATGTTTTAAAGTTTTTTTTTTTTTTTTAAATTGGCCTTTAGGTAGCCTATGTCCCTTTCCGGCAGGGAGCAGAAAAGTTAATGGTTGACAGCACCCAGGTCTTCTCTACCAAGAAGAATCTCTACACTCATCCCTGATTCATGCCTCCATGCCAGGTCCTATTCCAAACCTTAAGTTCTGCTCCCAAATGTAAGCAAATCCCTGTTCCACAGCTACCTGATAACTACTAAGGTGACTATATGGATAGTGAGGTGTTTAAGCTGGAGTCACAGACTTCCCTGAAATTGCACAGCATAGGTGAGAATGAGTATTTCTATAAATAAAGGCTCCTGGCTTTTTTTTTTTAAATCACGAAACTGCCTATGCTGAGAGATAAAAAGGTTTAAGCTTTAACCATCTTCATCAGGGTCAGCACTAATATGGGTTCTACCCATAGTGTTCAGGTGGGTCTCCAGGGCAGGACTTTATTCATGCATATAACTTGAGGCTCTATCCTCAACACTGACCTAGAATTGATGTGCTCAAATGCTTGCTCACTCTGACAAGACAGTGAACTCACCAAAAAGGTAACCATCCTGGGAGCCAAGAGACAAGGTTATGATTCTGCCTTTGCTGCAAAGTGGGTACAGCACCTTGACATTGTAGATGCTCTAGCTCTCAGTTCCTCACCTCTAATGCACTTTTGCAGGTCTCTGTGTTATGGTTACATGAATGCACCATTATGAAAACTGTGGTATTTGTGGTAGTAGAAATCTAAAGTGCTTGATTTGATTGAATAAACTGAACAGAAGTCAATCCTGGTACAATCTGTCTCCTAATTTGTGAACTGCCTGTCCTGGTAAATATTGCTCAGAAAACAGTATGAGATCAAGGTGTGTTTCTTCAGTAGCTACTAATCTATTCTCTTTTAATTTTTATTTTTATATTAATCACAGTTTATTCACTTTGTATCCCAGCAGTAGCCCCCTCCTTCATTCCCTGTCAATCCCACCTTCCCTCCCTCATCTCTTCCCATGCCCCTCTCCAAGTCCAGTGATAGGGGAGGTCCTCCTCCCCTTCCATCTGACCCTAGCCTATCAGGTCTCATCAGGACTGGCTCCATTGTCTTCGTCTATGGCCTACAAGGCTGTTCCCTACTCAGGGGGAGGTGATCAAAGAGCCAGCCACTGAGTTCAAGTCAGAGACAGTTCCTGTTCCCCTTACTAGGGAACCTGCTTGGATACTGAGCTGACATGGGTTACATCTCAGCAGGGTTCTAGGCTATATCCATGAATGGTTCTTGATTGGAGTATCAGTCTCAGAAAAGATCCCTGTGCCCAGATTTTTTTATTCTGTTGCTCTCCTTGTGGAGCTCCTGTCCCCTCAAGGTCTTACTATCTCCCTTTCTTTCATAAGATTCCCTGCACTCTGTCCAAGTTTGGTTATGAGTCTCAGCATCTGCTTTGATACCCTGTTGGATAGAGTCTTTCAGAGTCCCTCTGTGGTAGGCTTCTGTCCTGTTTCCTGTTTTTTCCTTTTTCCAATGTCCAATCAGTTAGAAGAAAAAGTGGGGAACAATCTAGGACTCAGTGGTACAGGAGACAACTTCCTGAACAGAACACCAACAGCACAGGCACTAAGATCAACAATGGGACCTCATGAAACTGAGAAGCTTCTGTAAAGCAAAGGACACTGTCATTAGAACAAAACAATAGCCTACAGACTGGGAAAGGATCTTCACTAACCCTATATCTGACAGAGGGCTAGTATCCAGAATATAGAGAAGTTAAAAAGCAAGAAATCAAGTAATCCAATTAAAAAAATGGAGTACAGAGCTAGACAGAGAATTCTCAATTGAGGAATACCAAATTGCAGAGAAACACTTAAAGAAATGCTTAACGTCCAGTCCTGATGAGATCTGATAGACTAGAGTGAGATGGAAGGGGAGGAGGACATCCCTATCATTGGACTGGGAGAGGGGCATAGTTTAAGAAGAGGGAAAAAGGGTGGGGTTGGGAGGGGGTTACAGCTGGGATACAAAGTGAATAAACTAATATAAAAGGGAGAAAAGGGGAAATGCAAATTAAAATGACCCTGAGATTTTACCTTACACCCATCAGAATGGATAAGATCAAAAACTCAAGTGACAATACATGTTGGAGAGAATGTGGAGAAAGGGGAACCCTCCTCCATTGCTGGTGGGAATGTAAACTTGTACAACCACTTTGGAAATCAATCTGGCGCTTTCTCAGACAATTAGTAATAGCGCTTCCTCAAGATCTAGCTATACCACTCCTAGGCATATATCCAAAAGATGCTCAAGTACACAACAAGGACATTTGCTCAACCGTATTTGTAGCAGCTTTATTCATAATAGCCAGAACATGGAAACAACCCAGACGTCCATCAACAGAGGAATGGATATAGACATTGTGGTACTTTTACACAATGGAATACTACTCAGCAATTAAAAACAAGGAAATCATGAAATTTGCAGGCAAATGGTGGGAACTAGAAAATATCATCCTGAGTGAGGTATCCCAGAAGCAGAAAGACACACATGGCATATACTCACGTATAAGTGGATATTAGACATATAATATGGGATAAACATACTAAAATCTGTACACCTAAAGAAGCTCAGCAAGAAGGAGGACCCTGGGTAAGATGATCAATCCTCACTCAGAAAGACAAATAATCTACTCTTAACTCTAGCTGAGTGATGGAGGAATGAGCTTGTGTATTTCAGCACTGTAGGTGTATATACTTAGTAGCCAACATGTCTACATATGTGCATATACGTTGAGAGAACCTAGCACACATGTGTGGTTAGTGTAGCATTTGTGGGATGCACCTATGTACTCTTTGTGCATGCACGCCTGTGCATTGTATGCACAAAGAGGACATAGTTGCATTGCGTGCACACGCGTGGGAGGAGCACTGAGAACTCATTTGTTTGAACAGTGAAGAAAAACATATTTGGTGTTTCTCTGCATTCATGATAAATGTGTTTGTGTGGGGAATTTGTGTGACTGCATATGTCTTCTGGTGAGAACAGGGAGTCTATGAATCATGTTCAAGGATTCCCTGGAAGCAGGGAGCTGCAGGTTGAGCTGAAGCTGCAGAGCCAGCAGAACCACAGCCTTCATCTGCCCTGCAAACGTGCCAACCTTCAGACCCTCTGTCGCCTGAGGATTGACCCAATGATGTATGAGCACAGTGAATCAGCTGGGACTGAGATCTGGGGGATTCTGTCACACTCATGGCCAGTTCACATTTGTCACTTGCCCGGTGAGCTTTCTGATTAGGGTCGTCCCTCCCCGTGGGTGGTATGTGTCAGCTTGTGGTTGATACTCTCAGGAGGACATACACAGGCTCCAGGGCTCGGTGGCATTGCTGTTTCTCCAATTCCCTCTGCCGCTAGACGTGAGCAGAAATGGGTGGAACCTCTGAGCCAGGTTCCTGCAGGGTGGGTGCCTGTGTACAGGCAACCAGGGCTTCTATTCTGAGGTGGCCAGGGAGGATGGAGGAGATTCTGACAGCAGAGAGTTTGGCCACTTAGAGTATACCTATTAGAAAAGCTGAACTGCTTGGGGAAGGTGGGGGGTCTGATGTGAGGGCAAGAGGGGAGGGCATATTTAAATTAGCATCATTGGTTCTTGCTAAAGAAGAGCAACAAGAGCAACAAAAATCCTGGCACTCAAGCTCCTAGTTCAGGCAGCTGTGTGACCAGCAGCCAGCGTTCTCCTTCTTAGGGTGCCTCTCAGGAATCTTCCGTAAATGTTGAAGATGACCTTACGCTTTGTGATTTGAGTACCAACCTTTATCAATAGAGTAAAAGTACAAGCATTGGGTCCCCTAGCGTTGGTTCCTGAGTAGAGGTGTATGATTGTATAGGAGGGGATTTGCCTTCCAAAGACACATTTAAACCCAGCATTCATAGCTCAAGCACCCTACCTGGTTGTTTTGATGATTAGATGAAACCATTGTGCAAAATGGCTGAAATGCTACAGCTGTGACAATGCTTTGGTCCAGAAACACCTTGGTGCATTATTGGTGATGAAGGACATAAAATCCCACGTGTATCTACTTGGCTTGACTGGATGGAGATGATGGTGATGGTAATGTTAGTGATGATGGTAATGATGATAATGAATATGACAAGAGTGTTGATGATGGTGGTGGGAGTGATGACAATGGTGGTGAGATAGTGGTGGTAGTGATGGTGTAAGTGGGAGTAGTATAAGCTCGAATGGGGCTACATGTTTCTTGGTGCATCCTTAGGATTACACTCCCTTTTTTGAGGCCTCACTGAAGGCAGAAGATAGAATGGTAACAAAGTCTTTGAATCTCTTGGTCATGGCCTTGAAATGGCCAACTCTACCAACATCTCATGGGATAGCTAGCATCCATATGTGTCTCATATTACTGTGGGTTCATTTAGAATCTAAATTCATTCAATCTAGTCCAGTTGGTGGTTGTGATGCAAAATAGTTACACCCAGTCCTGGATACTCAGAAATAGAAACATGATTATGTCCTTGTCCCTAAGAAGCTCTTGGTCTACAATAATGAATGACATCAAAGAGGAAGAAGAAAAGGAGGAGGATAAAGAAGAAGGTTCACAACCTTGCACCGGGTGAGCAATATTCTGAGAGGTGCTCAGGTCACTCCTTTAGTGGGTTGTCCTGAAAGAACTCTGAGCTCTGGTCCTCTATGAAATTCCTATGTGTAGGTGGGGTTCACAGTCCTTCTTCTGTCCTTAGGACCATCTTTACTCATACCTCAATCCTGTTTTATGCTTCATCTGTGCGTTGAGTCACCTATTCAGAGGTAACTGGGCCACAGGCTTCACATATGTACATCAATGCAACAAACCTGTACAGGAATGAAACAAAGTTCATTCTATGAACACAAGAACCACAGCTGGGAAACAAGTATCTCCAGGGATGCCATCTCCTGCAATAGACACTGAAGCCAACTTGCACTTTGCCCCTCTGCATGGCTGTCCAGCAGGATTTAGACTGCTGGTTTGAGTGAAATGGCTAATGATGGGCGCTGTGCTGCAGACCCAGGAGTAATTCCCTCTGTGTTCTCAACTACAGATAGGAATTTTGCTCATTTCAAAGACCTCATTAACGCCAAGGTTGGTGGGAGCAGCTTCAGAACTGATTCATCTCCAGGAATCAAAGATAATCTGAGCCCCCATGAGGAGCCAGGAGCCACTTGCTCTGAGGGTATCTCATCTGTTCTCACCTTCCAGGTGCCCGTGATGGCCTGTAGCCAAGGTGACAGAGCCCTGGGATCCTTTCCCAAGGGCCTGGATTATGCAAGAGCAGAGTCTTTACCTGAGACCTCCAGGCACCGCTGAGAGCACCCATGAACAGCTTACATTTGTACTGGCCTCATTCAACTCTGTTACAATTTGAATAGGAAATATTCCATACAGGGAAATGATTGGGTCCCTGGGGTTCTGAATGGATCAACTAAGTAATTCTTTGATGAATTCATGGCATTAGGGTGTTACTGGGAGTCAGTGAAAAGTAGGAGGTGGGGCTGAGCCAGAGGAATTAGGATACTCAGGCCATGTACTTTGGACTGCATCTCACTTAGATCCTTTCTGTTTTCTCTCTCTTTGATTCCATCATATTAAGAAATGCAGTCCAGCCTCTGCCATACATCCTCCCAAACACAGTGATTTGCTCAAGTGTGTAGAGCCACATGGTCATGGGTTAACCCCTCCTAAAGAATGATCCAGGGCAAATTTTGCTTCCTTTAAGTTACTTCTGTATTTGATCACAATAATGATTAAAAAAAATAAAAACCCTATAAACTCAAAAGGACCTATTATTCAGACCAGTATAGATAATTCATTGGCAGTTCTGCTTTCCACTGGACCCAATCAAGCAAAATCCAGGAGTGAAGGTATCTCGTGGTTATAGGGAGATGTGGTTCTGTCACCAACTGAGTGGGTGTGACCTTTGAGACCCTCCGCAGCCACATCTCAGAAATTCCTCAAGTTCCCGTCCAGATTGGACACGCAAACATGATACAGACACTCTAGGAACTGGGACTGTCGTTAGGACGACAGGCCATATTCATCCATGTAACTGCCGTGCCCTGAGTATTCAGTACCTGCCACTCACTGTGCCAAATGCTGTATCCAGATGTACACCCATCCCTGATGATCTTAAGTAGCATGAAACAAGAAGCAAAGGAGATGTGAAATAATATGATTGTGGTCGGGTAATTTTGTATAAATAAAACAAATAACAATGATGGATTATATGCTGTGGAGGAGTTTTGCAGCTACAAATTGTGGCCTTAGTGTCTAGTCCTGCTTAGAGCACAGTGGAGCACACTTAGAGTACACGCAATATCCAGAGCTGAGGAGACACTCAACAAACATGTGTTGAAAGAAAGAGGGAGAGGAAGGAGGTTATGAGGCAGAAGGAAATGGAAAGTGGAAGGTAACCTAGAAAAAAAATGGTGGCATTGCTGTCTGCTTTCTTCAAATAAAAAAACTAAACCCGAAGCTGAGTTGAGAGGTTCAGCCAGATCACATTGACAGCAATCGATAGGCTGCAAGCACCGAGAGGTCTCTGCTAGCCAGGGCCACGAGGGGAAGCATCAAGCAGACAGAGTGACCTGAGAACATATTGATTAGCATTTGACAAATCGAAAGAGCTAGAGAGGCTATGACAGAGCCCATGGCACTTCCGGTGGGCAGTTAGACACAGGCATCACATAGCACAAGCCAGGCCCTGCAATAGAGGGTGGGAGTAGTGACTTCTGGATCCAAATTCTGATCCCTGCTGTTTGGGGGACACAAGAAAGACTAAGGCTTGTTTTGCTGACTTTTAGCATACAGATCATAGTGGCTAAATTTTGGATTTTTTAAAGATGAAATGAGATAATGCATACATGTCTCCATGCAAAATCCCTGATGGACAAATGAGAGGATGCCTTTCCTCAGGTAGACAGGAAAAGCAGAAAAAGCAGGCTGCTCAGACCTCTCAAGCTGGCATCAAACACAAACAGAATATAAGGGATGACAAGAAGGTCCTTCAGGCTGGACATTGCCCTGAGTCCTGAAGCTGACTCCTCTGAAAATAAAGCCAGAGCAAAGGGGTCCACAGTCCCTTCTTCCTGATGGTCATACAGCCTGTCCAGGTGGAGGTGTGACCCGTCGGAATGATGAAAATCTGAGCTGAGGGAGCATGGCTTTGATCATGTCTTTCATTGATGAGTTTTTCTCCCTCTTCATAGAACACGACATTGCTCATGCCTGCCATCTGGTGCAAGCATGATGGTTTAATCACGAGTATCGTTTGATCAGATTTAGAATCAACTAAAAGATATACTTCTGAGAAGGTCTGAAAACACTTCTGAAAAGTGTTTCCTAGAAGAATTATCTGAGGAAGAAAGGCCTTCCCCCAGAGTAGGTTGTGAGGAGGTCTGAGGAAAAGTTGCTTTATTGCCTTCCTACCTTCCGGCCTTTATGTCTTGCAGGTGGATGTATCTATATTGCTGCTGCTGCCACCACTGCCACCACTTCTAACCCTTGCTGCCATGACAACACACCCTTCTTCAGCCTTCCGACATGGACTGGAAGCTATCAACTCTCCAGAAATCCTCCAGGCTTTTAGCATCAGATTGGAAACATTGAGACATCCAGCATCATAGGCAGAGTAGCTACTATGTTCTCAGCTTCTCCAGCATGCAGACATGCATTGCTGGACTACCCAGACCAATATAAAAAAAATCAATAGAGTTTGCAACTACACATACACACACACACACACACACACACACACACACACACACTGAGAGTTCACTTTCTCTAGAAAATCCTGACAAATACATCATGAGTTGGGTAATTCTTCTACTATGAGGCATTGGTAGTGCGTGACGGCACTGGTGACAGCAATCGAGCTTCCCAGAAACTTCTGTTGTGTTCAGCTTTCTTATTTGGGTTTCCACGGTGTGAATTAATCCTTTCACAGGTTGCCACCCTGAAGTTGTGGTCGCGTGTATGGAGACGTCTCTGATGAAGAAGATGAACTGATCATCCCCTCAGCAAAGGTGATTGATTCTTGTTGCATGCCTATTCGTTACAGATGCCATACCACCAGACCAAAGCAGGCATAGCAGGAAAGTTAGGTCAAAATTAGCATAGGAAAGAAATTGAGGGAGGAGTGCAGGCTGCAAATAACAGGAAAAGTGTGTGATATGTAAATGACCAGAGAAGGTCACAATTCTCTTGACTCAGAGCCATTGAGCTTAAGGGATAGGAAATGGGAAAGTAGCAGAACACATGAGATATGATGTACGGAGTGGGGATAATTGGGGAAAAAAAAGATGTAGGGGAAACACAGGGAGGAGGGGGACAAGTGAGGGAGGATTATAAGTGTATACAATGTACAAGGTTTTCTGTTTACTGTTTTCTAAGTACTAGATTTATCCTGTCTTATATATTACAATATACAAATTATATATAGGAAAGAGCACAATTTTGTGTGCTCTGGATCACTGAGTTTCTGACTTTTAACCCCAGCTCTGGTTCATTTCCTCCCTTGGATCTCTTCCTCAATGAACTGTTCCTGCTTCTAACATGACTCCTGTGTCCTAGTACAATTTCTTGTTCCAGGACACAAGAACCTAGAGAGTCTGATGCCACCAGAACCTAACCCACCCACAGTGAAAGGATTCTGTCTCAGTCCAGCTTGGTGGCCCAGTGAGTTTACTGGGGTCACTTACAAAAACTTGGGTGACTCAAAAGCAGGTGTGTCACCAGAACGCCCCACTCTTAGCATGAGTGATGATGCATAAATCCTGCAGCACCCACTGCTCACTCCAGCACTCCCAAGCCAATGGCTGCTGGGGTATGAGGGAATGGTGACTAGACTCCCACATGAGAGTCTGGCGACCCCGCTCTACTGTCAACAAAGGAATGCTAAGGTCCTCATTACCACTGCCATAGACCTACATATCCCCATATTACTCTGCTTGCTTCTTTTCCAAGTCTGTGGACAAGGTCTTTCTGTAAGTCACCTGAGCCGTCCCATGGTCATGTCACACCTTAAGGAAACAGCCCCACTGCAGCTGTGTGACAGCACCACTCCCAACCCTGTGTGGCAAACTGGGCCCTTATCCTGGGGAATTTACAGCTCAAGTCAATGAGGATCTGGCACCCAGACTCCAGCATTTTCCTGGGAATGAAAAACAGCACAGTCCTTTGGAAAGGATCCAGCACATGGCTGTCAATAGGCATTCCAGAGAGATTTGCCTCTTTGTGCTGTAATAATTCTGTGCCAAGAAAAATAATCTAAGATATTGAAAGGAGGAGAACCCCTATAAACCCACAGGTGGGTCCTTTTGATATTAGTATAAAAGCAGAAAGTTGAAAATAATGCCAAGGTTAAGCCATAAGGGAGCATAAAAGGCATGGGTGGTCTACCTGCCATAGGACTGAAATTAGTCATTTAAAAGCCAGGAGAGAAATAGGAAGATGGTTCAGTGGGTAAAACGTTTGTTTATCGAGAATGAGGACCAGAGTTCAATCTCTAGCATTTAAGAGGGTGAGCTCTAGATTCAGTAAGAGACCATGTCTGAGGTAAGCAAACAGACAAACAAGATGGAAAGGGATAGAGGGAGACTGACCCCTGACTAATGCACATACATTGATGGACATGTACATGAACACACACAAACACACACAGGGACACACACAGAGACACTCACACAGCTAGTATAAAGTTTCACTAATTTGTAAAATGTTTAGAGTCCATTATTAAATGAAAAGCTCACGGTTTAAAATTGTTATGAGGTAATATGTCTCTGGGATCATACTTTTCGTATTAACACAGTCCTTTTCCACTTTCGAAGCAGTTTTGTATATACTCCTTAATTCACAACCAATTACCTACCACATTCTATTATATTTTTATTTATTTATTTTTTAACTTTTATCAATTACATTTTATTCACTTTGTATCCCCCCCATAAGCTCCTCCGTCCTTCCCTCCCTATCCTACCCTCCTTCCCCCTTCTGAACGCATGCTCCTCCCCAAGTCCATTGATAGGGGAGGGCCTCCTCTCCTTCCTTCTGATCTTAGTCTATCAGATCTCATCAGGAGTGGCTGCATTGACATCTTCTGTGGCCTGGTAAGGCTGCTCCCCCCTCAGGGGGAGGTGACTAAAGAGCAGGCCAATCAGATTATGTCAGAGGCAGTCCCTCTTCCCATTACTATGTAAGCCACTTGGACACTAAGCTGCCATGGGCTACATCTGTGCAGGGGTTCTAGGTTATCTCCATTTATTTATTTTTAACTTTATTTTATGTGTATGGCTGTTTAGCCTGCATGTATGTCTGTGTGCCACTTGAAGGCCTGATGCCTGTGGAAACCAGAAGAAGGCATCAGAGTCTCCAGAACTGAAGTTACAGATGGTTGTGAACTGCCATGTTGGTGCTGGGAATCAAACCCATGTCCTGTGGAAGAGCAGCCAGTGCTCTTAACTGATGCGCCATCTCTCCAACCTCTATCCATCCCATTTTAAAAATAAAAACACTGAGGAATTCTGAGGGCTCCCTATTTAATAGAGAACTTGCTTGGCTTGCCCCACAAGCATGGAAAGAGTGGAATAAGGATCTCCATGGCTTCAGAGAATGCATTTATTTTCTTTATGTTTGATGCTGGCTAATGAACTTCAGCCTGGCTCTCCTTTTTCTGCCAGTGAAGAGGGTGAAAGGGCCACCACTGATTGAATTAAAGCAATAATTTCCCACAATTGCCTTGGTTTGCTCTCCACTGAGGCTTAATTCTGCAGCAAGATTTCTTGTGCTCATTTGCAATTGAGTCTGTGGCCAGAAATGGCTTCTTGCTACAGCCTCATGAAATGTCCCTCTTGGGACTCATGGTGACAATCCCTTCTTACTTGGTTTCAATCAGTGACAAAGGCAACCTGTGCATATGGGAGACAGTGGAAACAGCAAGGCAGTATTAGCTTCCTGCACAATCCATTCTCTTCCTGCCTCTCTGGGCTCTGCAGCACCAGCTGCCCAGTAAAGCCTTACAGTGAAGCTATGCTTGAGCTCTGACCATTCAGCCTCTGCTTCCCTGACATGCCTCACACACCCTGATTCTTTGTCACTGTTCAAGGCTTCCCTTCTGTGACCCCACATATTCTCTGCTCTCATGAGATCCCTACCTTTCAAGGCCTAGAGAAAACATGGCCTCTTGGGTAGCAAAGCCATCTGTCCCACCCTGTATCCTATAACCACTCTGTCCTACCACTCTTACCATTTGTAGCACTCTGTTCTGGCATAGCTTTATAACTGAGTCTTTTCTGCAGGGCTGGGAACCCTCAGGACCAGAGAACAGACAATTCCATTTAATCCTCCCCAAGGCATTTCAGTTGCAAGTCTCTTAAAATCTGTCTTATAGATCCAAAGACAGGTGTGAATAAGCACTCAGAATAAAATAGCTAATAAATGTCAGCAACCATATTTGAACTCACATCAGTGCATGTGTCCTTAGCTTTCCCCATAATGCCCAACTCTACCTTCCACAGCTGATGCAAGAAGGAACTGGCAAGCAAATCCAGGAGATTCCTGAGTTGTCCCTTTCCAGGCACCTTTGCTTGTTTCTCTGGCAGCCAAGAAGTCACAACCCAGAGAGGAGTTATAGCCTCCCAGTTTGCAGATCCCTGTCGCTGTGACCCCACTAGATAGGCTGGGGGAGGAGGGGAAATGGTAAGTTACTCCTTCAAAGACTGCGCAGCTTTGAGAGTGGGAGAGAGGGGCCTCTTCAGATGACTGCCTGTCAAACACACCAGCTTCTCCCTTTCCAACCCATCTTTCCTATAATTTTGTCCCTGAGCAAGAGTTCTAAAGTTTCCTTTGTGTGGGAGTGGCCCCCAAACAGCCCAGGACTAGTGCTCTGACCTCAGGGAGTCAGATGATACCTAGATCAATCAGATTGTCTGCCCCAAATCACCTGTGAGTAGAGGAGCTGGGCTTTGAAAGACAGAAGACCACTGAGCCTTCAGGAATGTCTGGCTTGGCTATACTGAACCACAAGGCTGAGGAGGCATGGCAGAGAGGTGGGTGGCTAGATGGAGAAACAAGCAGAGTAAGAACCCTGGGACACTTCTCGTCTCTGAATTACAGATGACTTGGTTAGCCTTACATCGTCTATTTAAAAAAAAAAAAAGGTTTATTTATTATTTATACAGTATTCTGCCTGTGTTTGTGCCTGCAGGTAAGAAGAGAGCACCAGATCACATTATAGATGGTTGTGAGCCACCATGTGGTTACTGGGAACTGAACTCAGGAAGAGCAGTGAGTGTTCTTAATTAATGAGCCATCTCTCCAGCATCTTTTTTTAAATTATTTTTTTATTTATTACATTAATCACATTTTATTCGCTTTATATCCCAGCTGTAGCCCCCTCCTTCAGTCCCTCCCAATCCCACCATCCCTCCCTCATCTCTTCCTATGCACCTCCCCTAGTCAATTGATAGGGAAGGTCCTCCTCCCCTTCTATCTGAGCCTAGCTTATTAGGTTTCATCAGGACTGGCTGCAATGTCCTCCTCTGTGGCCTGGCAAGGCTGTTCCTCCCTCAGTGTGTGTGTGTGGGGGGGGTGGGGGTAAAATAGCCAGCCACTGAGTTCATGTCAGAGTCAGTTCCTGTTTCCCTTACTAGGAAACCCACTTGGATACTGAGCTGCCACGGGCTACATCTGAGTAGGAGTTCTAGGTTTATGTTCCTTGGAAAGAAGAAAGCTTGACTAAAACACATGGAATCCCAGACTGAAAACTGAGGCTGAGAACCACATGAGGATCAGGCAGCATTGGGGGTTGGTCTTGTACACTGTGTTTGTATTCAGATGCTGATTTCTGTGCCCAGAGATCTGGTTGCAGTCTGGACATGGGCATGAGCATGGTTATCAAAGCATCTCCTGTGTCATTGTTGTGTAAACAATGCTCCCCAATTATCTCTGATTGGTAATAAAAATCTGAACAGCCAATGACTTGGCAGAGAGGACAGGAGGCAGGACTTCCGTTCCTAGTCAAGGGGTCTCAGGTAGGGACCAGGGAAGGAGATAGAGAGAGAGAGAGAGAGAGAGACAGATAGACAGAGAGAGAGAGAGAGAGAGAGAGAGAGAGAGAGAGAGAGATCATCATAAAGAGGGCACATGGCTGAGAAGTAGCCAGACTAGCACAGTTGGGTAGAATAGATGACTATCTGCCCAGTTACAGTGTTTAAAGCTTGTTGAATAAATCTAATAGGTCTAGGTGTCAATTACTTGGGAGCTGGGGCTGGTATTAAAACAGGCCCATACTACTAACCTGAATTCAACAAAACAGCTGTTTGTAGATCCTGGAAGGGTTAAACAAGACTTACCACCCACCCCCATGGACATGGAGCTCCTGGTCCACTCACAGCCTGTGGCAATCCACTTCATCATTCATGAACCCAAAGGACCACCAAGATGATCTGCCCTTATCAAAGGGCTTCTAGAAAGTTACTTCTTGATTACAGGATAATCAGATGATTATTAAGTCACCATTCCATTTTAATTATTCTCCAACAGTGTCTTAGTTACTTGTCTCATTGCTGTAACAAAATGTGTGGTCAAAGCAACTTAGGGAAGGAAGGACTCATTATGCCTCATAGTTGGAAGGCACAAAGCATCATGGGAGGGAAGTTCTAGCAGCAGAAATTTAAGCAACTGGTCAAGCTCCACCCATAGTCAGGGAGCACGAAAAAGATAAATGCTATGACTTAATTCATATTTTCCCTTTTATTCATTCTAAGTCCCCAGCCCAGGAAACTGTGCCGCCCACAGTTAAAGTCTGTCTTCTCACTCCAATTAACACCCAGTAGAGCTAATTCCACACAGACATTCTCAGAGGCTAACCTAAGGTAGGCAATCCCTCACAGGTGTGCCTAGATGTTTCTCTCTTGCTAATTCTAAATTCTGTAAAGCTGAGAAGCAGTACTAAGCATCACAGCCTTGAACTTCCCTCTTTGTTCTTGTGGCATCTCTGGAATTGGCTAAGGCAACAATTCAGAGATGGACAATACTGTCTGTCTCTGGAAAGTCTTTACATCCTTTGGCTAATTTTCTTTTTAAGCCAGGGAAGGAAAGAGTCTCAGGCATGGGTGCTTGGCATAAGATAATGTATAGGTGGGTGTTAATGATATTGCTTTGTTTTAAAAATTATGCTCATTTTTTAGAGTTATCTTCTAGTTGTGGTGAATGATGGTACTTCCCCATTATACACTGATTTAAAGTCCCCATTTCAAACACACAAGTTTCTGAAGGAAGAAAAAGAGAGTTAATTTGCATAAGAATGTTTAAGTTAATAGTAGAGGAAACATGTGGGCATAGACCAAATTGCAAAAGCCTCGAAATAATCTAACATTTGGACAAAAGCTAATTATATCCTAATTATATCCAACTACTTATTTGGCAAGGAACACAGAAAGGGCAGTGAGTTTGCTGGAGACCGCTCAGGCCACAAATGGCTCTCCTAATCCACTCTCCTCAGTGATCTCTCCCTACCCCATGGTGTGTGTGTGTGAGAGAGAGAGAGAGAGAGAGAGAGAGAGAGAGAGAGAGAAGGAAGGAAGGAAGGAAGGAAGGAAGGAAGGAAGGAAGGAAGGAAAGAAGGAAGGAAGGAAGGAATTGAAAAAGAATCTCATGTATCCCAGGATGATCTCAAACTAATGACCCTCCTGCCTCATCCTCTCAAATTCTTAGATCTCACCTTACAAATACCACTTTAAGAACTCTTTTAACATGCATCTTATGTCTATTAAGGAAAAAAAAAAAGGCACACTGAGAATATAGCTTTGAAGAGTACTTGAGTAGCATGTGCAAGGCCATGGGTTAAATTTCTAGCAACACACACACACACATAGACAGACACACACACTAGTGTGGATGGTAAGGGAACCCAATGGCTGGAATGTATAGAGAGATTCTGGATTCCCCAGCAGCGAGCAGGCACTGTTAGCATGAGCAGGGTCAGCAGGTGACAGGTATGCTCATACTGTTGGTGGTCACTTGCTGGCTGTGCAGGAGTACAGAGGGAAAACAGCCCATCAGGAGCTCAGCGCACAAAAGAATGGCATAACCTTCCAAACCGAACATTCGTAAAGACCAGGAAGAATGCCTAAGAGAGGAAAATGAGCCTCTCTGTCTCTGTAAATAGACTCATGGCTTGCAAACAAAACCACACCAGATAAACCAACTACAAATACACTCCTAGAAAAGGAGACCAGATGTCCCTGGAATCATTTTAATTAAATTGTGAGTCAATTGCAAGCCAGAGGGTGCGGGGTTGGGGGTGCTGAAGGGAGTGGAGTTCTGCTTTCTAAGACTGCCAGATGCAAAGTCCGGTTTCCAGGCTAATGTATCCAGGGTGGGAGAGGCTTTCCAAAATTTAAATTACATATTGCCTAGCAACTGAGGAGATGAGTGGGTATAGAGTCAGCAGACCTGGAGTGGTACATATAGGAAGTTGTTGCCCCAGGTTGGAGAAGGCACATGAACATTAGGCTGTGGTCGGCGTGGGGATGTGCTTTCTCCCCAGGAGCTACGGAGACAGTTACAGATCCGTAAATCGTAAGCCTCGTTCTGCCCGATTTCCTCGCGCAGGCTAACCTGGCAGGATGAGGAACCTGCTTCCTTTGTTTTTCGCAAGAGAAGCGTTTGAAAAAAATACTCATAGAGAGTAATGGTTGCTGTTGAAAAGTCGATGGTGCCGAAATGTTTGAAGCTGCGAGCAAAAGCGCTCCTGAGAAGTTGAGCCACTGTGAACAACTCCATGAAGCTTCTGGAATTCTCCGCTTATCGCTGACCTCCCGCTTTCTAGGATAAACGAGACAGCACTCTGCATACTGTTCCCAAACCTACTGTCTCTCATCCATGGGTGATGTTTGCTCACTGTTCTTTTACTAGTCACGTTTTAAAACCGAAATATAACAAACAGCAAAATCCACAAAGAGTCGAAACACAGAGCACTGCCCACCCGTCACCTCAAAACCTCATTCTGATAATGATGCTTCCTGATAATGACTGCCTCCTCCTTCTCCAAAGACACGCAAACATGAAATTGATTTTGCTTGATTTTGAGCTTTGTAGATATTGGCTCACACAGAATATTTGTTTGCATCTGGTTTATTTGTTCAACGTTTGATGAGACTCACAGGCTTTCCTGTGACCCTAGTTTATTTTTAGTTTTATAATGTTGCATGCCATAGTTACACAGAAACCGATCTATCCATTCCAATGTTAAAAACAAACAAACAAACAAACAAACAAACAAAAACACTTTCTCTATGGCACTGCTAAGAAGACACTCTTCTGTGGTATAGTCCTAAAGCACAACATTACCATGTTCCTAAAATATTCCTATCAATTTAAAGTTCCACTATAGTTTGCAAAAACTTCTGAGTTCATCCTTTCTCCTGCTGACAGGAGGTCTGGTTGTATAGATGTAGCAATGGTTTTCCGTTGTCGAGAATTTTGGTTGCTTTCAATTCTACATATATTAAAAACACCAATACCTCTGTGGTTATCAATTTATATTTATATCTTTGAATGTGTTGGTAGTTACTCCTTGTGAATCGCTCAAGGTGAGGTTGTGAGGGTCGGGGCCAAAGAATTCAGACGTTTTAAATTTTCACACTTTCAGGCATCCTTTCTTTACTAATAGTGTTTCCTATAACTGCATAGTTCTCTTGCCTGTTCTTTTTCCTAAAGATTAATTTTGTTTTGTTTTATGTGTATTGGTGTTTTGCCTATCTGCGCGTCTGTGTACCTACCACATGCACACACTGCCCTTAGAAGAAGGTGTCAGAATCACCCAGAACAGGGGTTACCGATGGTTGTGAACCACCATGTGGGTGCTAGGAATTGAACCCATCTTCTAGAAGAGCAGCCAGCATTTTTTTAAGTGCTGAGATATCTCTCCAGCCCAATTTCAACCACTAACGGAATTTCATTTATTCCTGGTAGTTCTGTTAGGCAGACTTCAATTGTTATATTAAACACAGTCCATAGGGTTAATTTCTCTTTTGCTTTGGAACCTGGCTATTCCTTTTTTTCTGACATTTATTTGCTTGTTTTGCATGTGCAGGGTGGGTACACATGCCCCTGTGTGTTCATGGAGGTCAGAGGATAACTTGTGAGAGTCGGGTGTCTTCTACGACCCTGTGGATTCTGAGACTCAAACCCAGGTCATGAGACTTGGCAGCAGGTACCTTTATTCACTGAACCATCTGGCTAGCCCTAGTACCCGGTTCTTGAATGAAGTAGATGAAGGGATGGGCGCCATAGATGTGCAGACCAAGATGTGGAAGTCACCATTTTCAAAACAGAGTTCAGGGCCTAAGAAGGGGATGGTTTCTAAAACAAGCTTGCTGAATTTTGTCTGAAGCTCTCCAGAGCTCAGCCAGTAATGCTGGCTGTAAAGAACACCATTCATTTGGACTTAAATGATTCCTGGGGGTATGGTCCGCAGGACCCATCACAGGACATATAAAGTGAATGTCCACACTCAGCTGTTTATTACAAACCATGTACCCCACTTACTATCGAAACCTACTTCTCCAAAGAGAATTTTTCACATAGCCTTAGGGATAAAGTCCTATTGAGAGAGGCTCAATATTTTGTGAGATTCATCAACATATTTTACGGAGCTATATTTCTTTTTAGTACGTTTTTGAAGACAAAGATCTTTATTTATATGTCTGTGTGTGTACAGCAATATGTGTTTGATGTGTATGTACATGTGTGACACCTGTGACACAGGGCACACACGCCACAGAGCTCATGCAGAGAACAATCTTCAGGAGTTCTCATCTTTCTCCTCATTCGAGTCAAGGTTTCAAAGGCATTTCATACCCCGGAATAGCTGGCCTATGAGCTTCTGGTTGGGGTGTCTCTCTAGTTTCTGTCTCGCATCTTTATCATGGAAGTGCTTGGGTTGCAAAGGCCTCCTACTGTATCTAGATTGTTCACGTGAGTGCTAAGTATCTAAACTCAGGCTTGTGTGGCTTGAAACTCTCTGAGCCATTTTTCCAACCAATGAATCTCATTCTTTATCCCAGGATAGTCACAGATTCCCTATGTGGCCTAGGTTGGTCTAAAAATCCATGCCAATCCTCGTGCCACAGTCTCTCAAGTGCTGGGATTACTGAAGTCAGCCCCTCCACCCAGCTCTCATTTCTGTTTTAAATATTCATGTTTGTGTGGGATTGTACATGTGCTCATGTGTGTACGTGTGGTGTGAATGTGTGTGGAGGCTAGGAGAGAGTGTTAGGTGTCATTCTCAGAAATGCCATCTACCTCTTTTGATACGGATCTCTTTTTAAACATTTATTTATTATACAGCATTATGCCTGTATGTATGCCTGCATGCCAGAAGATGGCACCAGCTCTCACTATAGATGGTTATGTGCCACCATGTGGCTGCTGGGAATTGAACTCAGGACCTTTGGAAGAACAGCCAGTGCTCTTAACCTCTGAGCCATCTCTCCAACCATCTCTTATTGACCTGGAGTTTACTAATTATGCGAGACTGGCTGGGCAATGAGCTCCAGGGACTTTCCAGTCTCAGTTTGGCTAGTTCTGGATTATAATCATGGACAGCCAAGTCAATCACTTTGGCATGGCTGTTGGAGAAAAACCAGGTCTTTCCACAAGCAAGAAAAGCACTTTACTAACTGAAGCATTCCTCTAGCCTTTTTATTTTCAGAAGTAGAGAAACTACCTTTAAAGCATCAAAAAAAGCTCTCAAGGAAAAAAAAAATCCATCCATTTTCTGTTCCAGCTACATCAGCTAGCTGCCCATTTTCCAGTTTTAAAGTGACATATGTGTATTGTCAGCATTATTCTTTCCTTATTCCTCACTCCCTAATGCACTGGGACCTTCATGGTGATATTGTGTTTTGGTTATATCCTTAGATTTCCATAGCAACCTTATATAATCTCTCCATTTCTCAGATGACAAGCTTCAATCTCAGAAAGGATAAAATTAACTTGCCAAGGCTGCACAGCTAGTCAAGATGTGAGCTTGCAAACCATCTCCATCTAATCCTCAAGACTAGGCTCTTTTGCCACCCATCAGATATTTGAAAGAACAACAGAACAATATTCCAATTGGTTCTTTGGGAAATAGCATGTATACAGGACATGGGACATGAGAGTGGAATCTCTTAAAGATGTCTTGGCTCTGATGTCTTTTTAAAAGCTTCTCCTGCCATAAGGAGAAGCCACAGTAACCCATTCCTGTGCTCATCTCGGTATCGTCCCTGTCACAGCAGAGAATAAAGTGCGGAGACAGGAATACCCCAGCCTCAGCAGAGGTCCAACCCTTCAGCAGTCCACTAAAAGGTGAGTGGCATATGAGGACATGCCTCTAATGGGTGTTCTCAATGTGACTTAAACAAGAGCCAAAGCTGATACATGAACTCACATCTTGGCCGTATTTTCAATGGGAAAGTTCTTCTACAGTAAGCCAATGAAACGATTAGTTCTTAATAAGAGTCAATCCAGTTTTTGTTCTCTGAACGTTCCAAGTAGAGATGTGCATGGCATGCCATTTTGGTCAATGACATAACATATACACTATGGTATGGACCATATACCCTAAGTATACAATAGGATATATCATCCATGTTTGTATAAGAGCATTCTATGATACTTGCACAATAACATAATCATCTGGAAATAGATTGCTTTAAATGTATCCATATTGTTAAGCAATGCATAACTGTAGCATCGATAGCCATACATTTAAACGCTAGTTAAAACTTCTTTATTTATAACAGCTCTTTATAGTGAACCCTCAAACTTCTAGGATTTAACAAACACTTCAAGTTTACAAATTATGTATGCTGTCTGGAGTACACACTCTGTCACTGTGGCGTGAAGGTGACCACTGATAACTTGTAAAAGGGTAGATGCGTCCATCTCAAAGTAAATTTTTTTCACATTAAACAGATTAAATAAGACCCTAGAAAGACACAAACAAAAACAACAAAGATGGACCCATACTTTGTACTTCACACAAAAAGTAGCTCAAAATAAACCACAAGTGCTAAATGCACAAACACAAAAACTGTAAAAGTCTTAGAAGAAAATCAACATATGTCTCTGAGTCATTGGGTTTAGTCAACAGCTATTTATATGGAAGCACAAATATGTGTTTAACAAATAAATGAAAAACAAAACAAGACAAATTGGACTTTATCAATACTAAAAGTTCTATGTTGTATATCTTATATCCTGTCAAAGATATAGCCTTCTCCTTGCCCCAAGACTTCTGAGAACGTGCTACAAAGCATAATTTTAAAATGGACAAAGGATCTGAGGAAGTGCTTCTCCAAACAACATTACAATAGCAGCAGACAATAGCAAGTACTGGTGAAGATGCAGAGAAACCGGAGCCCATGTACACTATTGATGGGAATGTAAAATGGCTCAGCTACCTAGGGAAGCAATTTGGTAACTCCTCCAAAGGTTAACATAGAACCAACAGTCCCAACTCGAAGTATGGGTAAAGAGAGACAGAAACATACTTCTACATAAAACTTACCCACGGTATTCACAGTAGAACCACGGTCTCCTCCCAAAGTAGAAAAGCCCAGGTATCAACTAGAAGATGAATACCTAGAGTGTGGAACGTGTAAGCAGGGATGTATTCATCCATAACACAGGCATGTACGAACACACTGAAGTGTGCAGGTGTATTCTGAGATTATTCTGAAAAGCTGGAAGGCCCATTGCAACTTGTCCTATCACATATTGTATGACTATGTGTGTGTGTATATATATATGTATACACATGCATATATATGCACACACATATATAATATGTTATTATATATAATAACATATATATATATATTATAAAATGTTTCTGGGTAGTGCACGCCTTTAATCCCAGCACTTGGGAGGCAGAGGCAGGTGGATCTCTGAGTTTGAGTCCAGCCTGGTCTACAGAACTAGAAACCCTAAAATTTTTTTTTATATATATAAAATGTTAGGGTTAGAAAGTCTATAGAGACAAACCAGATTAATGGTTGCCTGGGACTGGGAGTGAGGGGCTAGAGGGAAACCGAATGTGACTGCCAATGCATTTGGGCTAGTATGAAAAGGCCATAACAGTGATTGTGACATAACCCTGTGACTCCCACCAAAGACTTGACATAGGTGAACTGTGCTGTGTGAGCTATACAGATATTGAATTGTTCTACTGAAATGCAAAGCAGGCGACAGACTGTTCCTAACCAGAGGGCTACAGTTCACCAGCCTACAAGACACTAGGTGCAGTGCTAGCCACAGAACAGGAAGCACACTGCTCTGCTGGAGCCCAGTCCAGCAGTAGAGAGCATTATCCAACAATTAGAGACTATAATAGATGCTTCAAAGGGAACATGCCAGAGAGGAAAGGATGGGATCAAACAGAGCCTGGTGGATTGTGGTGCGCTCTGTATTTTTTTTTCTTAAGTGCTTCATCAAAGGCTTTCTCTGACTGCTGTTTGGAGAATAGTTTCAGGAGAGCAGAACTAGATAAAACTGCAAGAAGGACAGACTAAGAGATGCTGAGGGAACAGGACGAGGGCAACAGGAATGATAATAGACGCATTTCAGAACAAGATGACGTGCTAGATGCCTGGCTGAAGAACTAAGAGCTGAGTAGAGGGAAGGGTGTCTTTCTGAATGACTTGTTGGGGGCTAAGAATCACAAGCCAGAAACCACACACACACACACACACACACACACACACACACACACACACACACACTCCACGGAGGACAGGTACACACTTGTCAACGCTCATATGTTGGAGGCTCACTTCGAAGAACCGATTTTCCTTATTTGTACAGTTGTAGTAATATTTACTTGCTCAGTTCCTTGGTGGGGGGTGAACGAGACCATATTTGCATATCTTTTAGAATAATACCTGACACATGGCAGTTTAATACAGTGCTGGAAACTAGACCCCTGAAGCCCAGGCTGTGCTGAGGCTGTCAGAGTGGAACTCGGGAACTAGGAGAGTTCTATGAGATTCTCTCCTTGCAAACTTTCCTGGATGCTGGGTGCTCATCCCCCTCCCTGCCCTGTGAGACACTGGAGCATCTTGGCCAATGAAGGGTATGTGTGGTGGCTATGGATGAAGCCCTCAATGTGGACCTAATGATTGGAGCTTGCTCCTGTTTTTCATCACCTATGTGATTTTGAATCAGTGACTTATTGCTTCAGTTGTGGCTATTTTTCTCCTCTATATTACAAGGAATTCTGCACTGATAAAAGAGTCATTGTATGAAGTTACAGTGAGTTATGATAGTGTTTTTAGACACAAGGTTGCCATGGAAGTGTCTGTCATAAAAGGCAGGAGGCAGCAAGCTTTGTTGTGGACAGAGAAGTGGCCTGGGGATGTCACTGCACCTGCTGCAGTAGTCTTTCCTCTCTTGGGAGATGTGTGATGCTGGAGCAAGAGTGACAGTCTGTTCAGGCTGGGCAGGAGCACTTTCTAAAAGCGAGTCTCTCCGCTAGCTCAGCAGAGGGGTCAGGCTGCCGCAAGTCGACACCTTGGGCTAATTAAAAGCACTCTGCAAATGGAAACTATTTCGGGATGCACTTGAAGAAAACAACCGCCGTTGCTTATCAAGGCTAATTGACTCTAGCAGGGCTGAAGGGGGTTCGTCACCCCACTTCTAGATTCTCCCAGATGTCACCTCCACCCTCTCTCCTGCCCAGGTTCATCCTGATGGCCATCTTTCCCAGTACTCATAATGTGCAAGGGGAGCCCCAAGGGGCCAGAATCAGCAGGAGGAGGACAGGGCTCATGCAGTGCTTTTCTCCCATTTCCTACTGTGTGTTGTGTCTCTCTGTCCTAGTCTGGAGCATCCTCTTCAGAGTGTGGCCCTTGTCCCACAGTCCTAGGAAGACTGTGCTAGAATTATAGGAGGAAGCAAAGGACGGTGGCAGCGCTGATAATACGCTTGACTGGTGGAGCTAGCAGACAATCCCTGGATGGTTCTGATGAGCTGGCAGCAGACTGGTGGCAATGAGGAGCTAGGCACTGAGTCACACTGAAGGGGATGATTAGTCTACCAACTAATCATCTGGGCGGGGTGAGGTCTGGAGCTGAGTCATAGTCCTTATGAGGAGGAGGGGGGATGAAGGACCCCTGAGCCATGTCTCCTATTTCCACCCCACCCCATCCCCACCCACATAAGCTAGCCAACCCTCCTCCTCTCAGTACTCCTTAGGGGGCATTGCCGCAGGTAGGTGATTCTCCCAAGCCTGACAGGAGAATGCCTTCACCATTCCCCACAGGAACACCCATGAGAGCATAATGTCATGTTATCTCCTGTGTCTATGCTCATCTCAGGTACAACCTTTACCCAGCCTGGGAGTCCTAGAGCTGAGCTAAAGCCAGGAGCAGATGTGATGGACATGCATTCAGAGTCTGAAGCTATGGAGACCCAAGATGATGCTAAGATCCAGCAGCCTAAGATATAACCGAGAGGCAGTGTGCAGAACAAGGCAGAGAGATGCAAAGCTCTAAGACTACAACTGAGACATGGAGATGGATAGATGGATTGGTTCATTCATTCATTCATTCATTCATTCATTCAACTGATACAGATGACTGACCCAACTCTTGGGCCCTTACCTACCAGGTGCTTTAGAAGATGCCAGCCATAGAGGGATCAATACAATGAAATCCATGCTCTCATAAAGCTGTGTCATCAGAGAGAGGTAAAATGTGAGCATGCAGTTTAATACACACATTGATCTCAGATAGTAATTACATGCTTCATAAGAGCCGTACAGCAGTGGTGTTACAGGTGGGGGAGTGTCTGCCTAAGTCACAGTGGTCTGAAAGCACACACTGGGCAGGACAGTTATCAGGGCAAATGAAATATAGAAGGGACATATTCCAAGGGCCGCTGGCCAGGTATGGATTCTGACAGTGGGGCTGAAGAGAAGTCAGAGGAAGCAGGCAAGGAGCTGGAGAGTCAGAAGACCCAGGCGGCTCTGGTATGGGAGTTGGAAACAGTAAAGCACTAGATGGCCAAGGATAAAAGGAATGCTTGGGAAGCATGGTTGATGTTGGGCATTCACACAAATTGTGCCTTATATTTTTTTCTCAAAGAAATACCTGATTTTATTAACTCTTGTTAGTAATACATTAATTTATGCATTTATATGAATAATAAATTATATGCTATATAATGTTGATTTATAATGTCTAATCTAATATTAAATAATATACATAGCATTAATTGCACTTTTATGACTTTTATACAGAAAAAGTCAGTCACTTTTGGCTCCATCATCTGGCTAATTTTGATAAAGCTATATAAGTGTTTTAACTGGAGACTGACTTTTTCTGTCTTATATTCTTGACCATGATTCTCAGCACTGATGAAAATGACTATCCACACAGTTAAGTAATTTCTACCCAGAGCAGTGGGACTGTGGGCCTGACCCCGAGCCTGTGATCTTGGCCAACTGTGTCCACGTAGGAAAACCAGAGAGCAACCGTAGGACCTTGAGATTCAGTTTCTGCATTTAGCAGTGGGGATGTGGTTCACAGGGAGGCTCAGGTAGGATATGGCTGGTTAGCAGGTCTGTGGAGCCAGCACAACCAAAACACTCCCAGCGCTACTTGGCAGTCAGTGGTTAAGGCTGAGCACTCTGGTTAGCATTCTGGTCCTGTGGCTTTGTCCTAGAGCCAAGAAGAAGGCAGGAAGGGGCTCCGACTCAATTTGTGGATGTCTCCCACGTGAGCAGTGTGGTATGGTAGAAAATTCAGGAGAACGGGGAAACGTTCCTAATTCCATTGCTTCATACTGTGTGCTCTTTGCTCCTGTCCTTTTGGTCTCAAGACCCTTGCCAAAGGAGGCATACCCATAGATTTTAAACTTACAAAGCATTGTTGGAAATGTTATAGGGGTGATACTATACAACGAATCACTCCATGCAATGCTTTGAAGGCTTGGATAGAGGCAGTGCTTGGTCCTGGTGAGGTCTGTCAGTCCTTCACGTGATGTATTTACACTGTGCAGTGTGTGCCTGTAGCAGTTCCTGGAGGCAGATGCATTCCTCGCCTCTCGTTGCAAGAGGGAAATCCATGTATGGCTCTTGATTACTAGCTTCCTGTGTGTGTGCGTGCATGTGTGAGGGTGTGCGTGTATGTAAGAGTATGTATATGGAGATCAGAGTACAACCTTAGCTATTATTTCTCAAGCAGGCACTGTTTCTCAGACACCGTCTACTGTACCACTTTTTCTTCTTTAGAGATGAGGTCTCCCACTAGCCTGGAACTTACCTGCTAGTCTAGGTTGGCTGGTCTGTGATCCCCAGTGATCTGCCCATGCCATCCTCCCTAGCACTGGAATTACAAGTATGTGCCACCATATATGGCTTTTAAAAGTGAACTTTGGGGGTTAAACTCTGGTCCTCATGCTTACAAGGCCAACACTTTCCTAACTGAGCTATCCCCTACAGTCTATTTAAAAGGGAGCCTGAGAACTTGGGTCTTGGTGGGTTCCTGGTTCCCCTTGAACCAATCCTCTTCCATCCTTTCCTAACCACATGAGACTCTAGCTACTGGCCTGGTGTCAGAGGTTTTAGCCCACATCTTCAGGTTCGGTCCTTCCTGGTTCAAACTTGACTTGTTGCGGGAACTTTATGTATTAGAGATTGGAGTGGTGCTCGTGTCGGAGGTGAGGATGCTGCCTGTGCCAGAGCTCGGCTGTGCTCCTCTGGCCCCAGAGCCCTTTGCGATGTGTGCTGTTCATTTAGAAGGATTTTGGATCTCTGCTTCAAGTGGGGCTGCCAGAGAAAAGTGAACTTTGGGTAAATAAGATGTCTTGGTATAGTCATGTCCCTTATCTTGCATGAGACAGACCGAAAGTATCTGTTATTCCTCAGAATTCAAGTTTAACTAATATTGTACATTTTCATTTGCTAAATCGGAACTCTAGCATCAGTAATGCTTTCTACCATGTCTCATGTTGAACTGGAAGCTCAACTCTGATGACAACTTCCGTGCTCTAAAACTGAGCCTTGCAAACGGAACAACCCTGTCTTTTGTTCTTCAATAATTAAGCTGCTACACAATGAGATCTTTTAGCATCTCACCTATCCCGACTCCACACCCACCCCCTCCATCCCACTGGCCCTCATCCTCTCCTTTTCAACTGATTTCTCTCCACATGATGTCTGCCGACCAGCTCCCCTGGGCACTGCCCAGCTCCATGGCTCTCCAGATCCTTTACATACCTGAGATCCATCCATTGTGAATGGATCTGTTGTGAATCCTCATATATTCTTCATGAACCCTGCTCTTCATACAAGGCCTGCCTTTCTCTAGAGAGTCTGTATTCATGCTCTTCCTTCCCAGGAATACGCCTCCCTGTTAAAGTTAATGGTCTGCCCCTCCTTGTCTCGTGCTAACTTCCCTTTGAGCTCCCAGAGGGAAGGTATTATGTGTTTGACTGTATCTTCCATCACGCAACAGTTAATGTTTGTTGAATTAATGAAAATAGAATGGAAAAATCAAGACTCCGAGAGAACGGGACTCATTATTGTTTTTATCAAAAATAGAAATTTCCTGTTAGACTAACAGAGTGTTCTAGAATATTGCCAGCTTTCTCTGGATGATAGCCCATGGTCCTATCATCACACATGCTTTTTATAGCCATGTTTTAAATATTTAGTTTCTTTGAAAATTGTGGCTGAAAATGGTCTGATTCAGGTGGCTGCCCTTCCCCATAGAGTTCTAGCCTCTGGGGGTGGATTTTATGTCTCCTATTCCATCAGGTGCTCATTTGTGAAAGCACCGTTTTTTTGTGGCCTGCAGAGAGCTGGGTGATCCCTGGAAGCCTGGGGATTATCCCTTTTTTATTTTTTTTGCAAGAGCTCTTGTTGCACTGCCCTCCTTCCTTACATCTGGAGGCTAAGAGGGAGTTTCAGCAATGCCACAGAATCAAAACCCCAGGTTGCCTCATTGCATTCAAACCATAAAATCACTGTTGCCGAGAAGTGGTGTGTAGAAGGCAGCAGGTCTCTGTGCCACGCATGTAGGATTTTCCACCTTTGAGGGCTCTCAGGGCCTTATTACTGCAGGTGCATAGCACAGTGGTCACTTGGCACATGTCATGCTAGGAAATGAGACCTAGGCAATCCTAAGAAGCCACTGCATGCATGACTAAGCAAAGGATTCAGAAATAACTTCGCAAACAATCATCAATAGTTTATATGTAGAAGCTTTCCTTTTACAAAGCGTCTATTTGGACCCCAGAACTTATTTAATTTTCCATCACTATCACAGAGGTATAGTTAGCAACCATTTTATAGATGAGGGAAATGGAAAAACAACAAGGGTAAGGTAAGATTTTCAAGGTCACACTGCCCCACAAACAGTAAATTCCCCTTTTTTTCCTAGTAAAAGATAGAATTCTGTTAAATATCCCCCACTTTGTTCCCTATATTTTCATTCGTTCAAATATTTTTGAGCATCTACCGTATGATTGTTGCTGCCCTCAGCTTCGGGAAGACCCAGTGTGTGTGTGGGGGGGGGAGGACCTGTGAAACACACAGACATACCACACAAAGATGAATTGGAAAGCAGGCAGCAGAGCAAAGCCAGTCTAGCTCTGTGAATGCATTGTAGCCTTCTGCAGAACTGACTCCATGAGCCCAAGCCATACCTGCAGGTCTCCATGAAAAAGCTCCATGTTCAGGAGCCCAAGATTCAGGATTGAGACTTGAGTTTCCTGTTGGCTGATGAAAGGTTTGCTTTCCTGAACTAGGGCCCAGGGCTCTGCATTATGTCGAACTCTCACAAAAGTCTAGGATTATAGAATTTACCACAAAAAGTGCAGCAGTATTTTCTGATAGACATTGTACCAGTTTGCCAATGAAGCCAAGACCACCTTTTGAGTCTTTTTTCTCTTTCATTAGACATTAGACACTCAAAGTGGTTATGACCCACAAGTTGAGAACCATTGTTTCATATTGATAATGCTATTACCTTCCTCCAACATCTCTTTTTACATTACTGCATCAGTGGGTTGACCAATATT